>NC_141691.1:1640858530-1641076116 GCF_964263255.1 Lissotriton vulgaris
TCTTCACTGAAACGTGGCTTAATGAAGATGCAGCCCCTGATATTTTGGAGGCCCTCCCAAATGGTTACTGCATCACTAGCGTGGACAGACCAACAGGGAAAGGTGGGGGGATTGCAATAATTTTGAAACATTCCATACAGTGCACCCTCGAGCCCACTAACATTGTGGACAGTGAAGCAGGTTTTTTCCATAACTGTATCTAATAATTATATTATAAAGGGGATTCTGGTATACTCCACACGGTTTGCGCCTAGGTTGATCGAGTGCCTAGTCCACCCAGCACTATGGTACGAGAAATTATTGCTATTAGGAGATTTGAATCTGCACTTTGATGACGCCTCCGATTCTGGGGCACAAGTCATCTGCCAGGAATTGGCAGCATTACAGATGACACTTAAATCAGAGCGTCCTACGCATATAAGGGGTCAATTACTTGACCCAATTTTTGCTAATTTGGATGTTCTAGAAATTGAGCCTCTGCTTCCAGTTCCCTGGTTGGATCATTTTGTGATCCCTTTTAAGGTGCGAATGTCGGTTCAAAAGACACAAGCAAACGTTGGACTTAAGAAGAAACACAGGAGGTGGGTGAGTTTCTCGCAAGAGAATTTTAGCAAGGCCCTTTCACAGGGGGTCCCCCGGGTGGTTGGGAGATTGACTGGGCTTGTGAGGCCTTAGTTAGACGCATTACGGAAGCGCTCGATAGTAGTGCACCCTGGGCCGCAAAGTCATCCAGAAGGCAAGCAAAATCTGCCACCTGGTTCGGAGACAAACTTAGATTGGCTAGAGCGGCCTATAAACGTCTTGAAAGACGATGGAGAAGGGATTTTTTGGCCCAGATGAAGACTAGATATAAAGTTAGGCTTAAGCTCTATCATACCGTCATTAGAAAAACGCGGGCTTCCTACTATAAGGAAAGAATCAAGAGAGTGGAAAATTCAGTCAAAGAGTTCTTTACCATCTACACAGAGATCTCATCCCTGGTCAATATCGCAGCACTGATCACAAGTTCAGTGGAATCCTGTAATCGGATAGCAGTGTTTTTTGCAGAGAAGGTAGAGAAAATCCATTCCACCTTCCCAGTCTCTGCAAGGGAGGGGCACGCTGAGGTTGTTTCCCCCATTAACATAAAGGGAGGTGAATATCTAGATATTTTTAGTACCCCAAATCATGAGACCCTAAAGAAGATAGCTAGTAGCATCAAGTCCGGCTCTCCCAGTGACCCTGCAAGGCCAAGGGTGCTGAGAGGGAGTAAGGAATGCCTTGAACCCTGCATTAGACATTTGTTAGAGCTCTCTTTCAGCTCAGGCATTGTGCAAAAAACATGGAAGGAGGCTGTGGTCTTACTAGTGGTGGTTTCTGGGTGAGGGCGTAGGGGCTACGCCCTCCTAATTATGTGCAACATCATGGATAGTAAATGTAAACAGCAATTACCATCCTATCGGCATTATTTTAAACGCATTTACTGGCACTGTATTCACTGGCTGGTCTCCGTCTTCCCAGTCCTTTCTTTAAAGTTAATGCCAGGCAGTCACGTTTCTTCAATTGGATACATGCGCTGTGCGCATGTGTCATTTTGCAGCAGTAAACAATAAGGAGTGTACGAGCCGACATGCTGCCCGCCTGGTCCTGCACTACTTGGGGATCCTCTAGGACCACTTACTAATGACGCAATAAGCATCAGATTCTGAAGCAGCCCGGGCATTTACAGTAGCAGCCCTGTACACCTGGGGCTGTTTGTCAGTTATTTAGAGCGGCTTCCCTCTCTTTCTAAGTCGTCACAGGGAGACGAGTTGCAAAAGGGAGGGGTTGCAGCCTTTGGAAGAAGGCCTGATGTCATGACACTGAACTCATGGCTTTGTGAGGCCGGGTCACGGGCTGAGGACTACAGGAGCTGATAGCTGAGCCACGAGGAAAGAGAGCAACATGGACTGTTTGGTATGCAGCCAGTGCTTCCATCTGTGACATTACCGCACTACAGAACTTAGTATAAGTAGTCTTGACTTTCTTGGCTAGATGTATCCCAGGGAGCAGAACCAAGATGCACAGTTCAGAGGTAGAGTGCAAGTGCAGTTAAAAACCAGAGACAGCAGTTTTTGTTTGGAGCAATTTAGGCATTTGCAGAATAATCCTTCTAAATAATGTTTGGACTAAAATGCTTCTTAAAGTAATTATTATTATATACGGGGTGACCCAAAGGAAGTCCTAGGACCTGGGTATTAAGCGTTACAGATAAGGTGGTCCTAGACGTTAACTCTACACACAATTCTTGATACTATGTTGTGCAACTTAATTCAATTCTTATTCCACATGCGAAATTAATCCTGCAATGAAGAATTTTGGAGACAAAAAGGAGAAAACAATAGCCCAGAGATAAACAAATGTCCAACTCACACAAAACGATGTTTTTAACGTTTTAAAAGTAGAGGAAAAGACTCTACTATTTATTCTAAATAAAATTCCTCATCATGATACAATATACAAATATACAATTTTGGAAAAGCAGGGGGTTACCAAAGGGTAAAGTGCATAGAGTGAGAAATTGGTGCTCGTGTGGGATAGAAAAGGACCAAGATGGTCAAGAGACGGTAAATTCCAAATGTTTCTTGAGTCCAAGGTTAAATAATCCTTGGAAAGATTCTGGAGGAGCCTGCCCTCAATGATTATATCGCAAAAAATGTCATTCTTTCTCGCTATATTACGGCGAACAGTTCATCCGTTGCTCTTATTTTCCAAGGGGGTGGGGGACAGGGGCACAGAAGATGCAGGCTCCAGGTAGGGGGAAGGATTGTCGACGTTTCGACCCAAGGATAAGAAGGGCAGTTGATATCCTCATGGACGGGTCTTCATCAGGACGGGGTGGTGAAGGGAGGGAGCTAAGTTACATTAAATTCATGTAACCCCAGTGGTGCGGGCGGACACCCTTTAATGGTGTGCCATGTGCGAAAAATCAATAGGTTTTTTGAAAGCCGTCCAAACGTGCTCTCGGGTACCTCGCTGTCAGTGGCGGCGGGTGGGTATTAATTAGTTTGTCGAACAGTTTACACGCTGCGTCTCCTATGTCGGACTGCGCGGGCTGTTAGTGGGGCTCTGTCTGCTGGCGACTGCTGGAAGTCGCCAGCAGACAGAGCCCCACTGACAGCCCGCCACTGACAGCGAGGTCACTGGGTGTTACAGCTGAGAAAGAAGCCGAATGTCAGCATGGACCAGATAGACAATTTGCATCCCATCTCGTTACTCCCTTACTTTTGCGAAAATTACAGAAAACTTAGTGAACAACCAACTGACGGCCCATATTAGCAAACATAGTCTTCTCCACCCCACTCAGTCCGGTTTTTGAGCCTCGTACTCGACTGAATCGGCTTTGCTCCTCTCCACTGAGACCATTCGGAAGTAAGTTGATGAGGGACAGATGGCAGCCTTCATTTTATTAGATCTGAGTGCCGCCTTTGACACTGTAGCTCATTATACTTTGCTTCAGTATCTCAGGAAGGGAGGGGTGGGTGGAAAGGCATTGGGATGGATGGAGTCCTTTCTGTAGGACCGCAGTTTTCAGGTAGCGCAGGAACCTTATCTATTTAAGAGCATCAGGCTAAAACAGGGGTGTCACAGGGGTCTACCCTTAGTCCGACCCTATTTAATCTATAAGTTGCCCCAGTTGCAAACATCACTGAAAAGTTTGGGGTCAAAGCCGTGTCTTACGCTGATGACACGCAACTGGTGGTGTCCCTAGCACATTCAGACGAGAAGGCAGCCACTAATTTTAATTCCTGCCTCCAAGAACTAGCAGTATGGATGGCCAACAACTGCCTTAAATTGAACGGGAGCAAGACAGAAGTGCTATTTATTGGTAAAGCACCTTCTGTGTGGACATTGGCGTGGTGGCCACAGACCTTGGGTCCTATCCCTGTGCCTAGTGAACAGGCTAAGAACCTAGGGGTGTGGCTTGACCCCAAGCTCTTGTTGGAGCATCATACAAGGTGGGTGGCAGGAACATGTTTTGGAATCTTGTGTGGACTCCATAAGACCCTGGACCTTTTGCCTACCGTAGCTAGGAAGACCATGGTTCATGCTTTGGTAACATCGAGGCTGGAATATGGAAATGTGCTTTACCTATGGGCTAATGTCAACTGCATACAGAGGCTTCAATGTATCCAGAACGCAGCAACCCACCTGGTTCTGATGCTACCCAGGAGAGCCTCCTCCAGGAAGCCCTTGGTCATCCTTCATTGGCTCCCGATTAAGGAGCGAATCCTGTTTAAGGCTCTTTGTGTGAGCCATCGGATTCTACAAAGGAAGGGGCCCACATACCTACATAACCTTCTGACTCCGTATGTCCCCTCCCACACAAACTCCAGTGGGGGCTTCGGATGGAGGCCTCGGAGATGACTTTCCGCAAAAAGCTGAAAACTTTCTTATTCCCCACTTACTAGCTACTTGGTGCTGTACCCTGTTTGTGGGGGTGGCTTGGGAATTATGTCTCTTCTTGACTGTACCGTAGAGCGGGGACACACTAGTCTAGTGTAACCAAGTGCTTTACAAATGTGATTATTACTATTATTATTATTATTATTATTATTATTATTATTATTATTATTATTATTAATGGAGCGCAATTTAGATTGCCCATGTTGTAGAATAGAAAAATCCTGTTCCATTTTATCGATTGCTGAGGACACAATGTTGTCCAGTAAATAAATATGCGAATAAGGTGTGGTCATGCTATTGTCTACCACAGCCAATGCCTTTTCTAAGTTAATCCTATCAATCTCATGTAATCTCTCAGCAGCATCCTGTTTGGAGACTTCCACAGTTCATTGTAGATAGCCTGTAAGAAGTGTTTTTTACGCAGTTTCTTGGGACCTAGCAAGAAATCCCTAAGATCAATGTTGTCAGCTAAAAGGGCAAGTGTTGTCTCACCTGCTGTAGTGTTGAGGTGTTTAGCCATTCTAGGTATAACTTCCCAACATTATAAGAAGTCACTACCCCTGGGTTGTCTGTGTGTACATAGCGTGGGTCAGGCCTATGGATACCATACCCGCCGGTGGTACTCCTGAATCTTGTTTGACACCTATTTGTGTCAAACAGCCAAACCAACCATCCCTTCCAATTGGAGCTGATGAATTATATGTACCTTTCTTTATCATCGCACCCAACACCTCCTCACTTATTAGTGTGTCAACTTATATACCTTCAATTGGCGTGGGCAAGATGCATGGTGTTTTCACGTCTTTTATTTTTGCAAACCCATCACATGTAGTCTGTTGCACTGTTCTATTCAGTAAAATTATCTGTAATAGTATGAGACAAGCTCTAAACAAAGCCTGAGATTCCTGAACTTGCCATTCTTTTGTCCCACAGATGGATTTTGTGTCTGTTCTGTCCCTCCAATAGTCAAAGCCTTGTATGGACAGTTGGGAGATAAAAGGCACTGAATATATGAGCTTGGTGTATGTTAGCATAATTTTCTTTGCAGTTGCATTCGTTTGTACTAATGTATAGTAATATGACATTGGGTCTGATATTTTGAACCCTGAAAAGTATGCAAATGTCTGTGCAAACTACCTTTTGATTGTGTCAGGCGATGTTCCCATTGATGCTAAGTGTTAACAGTGTGTGGGACACTTGCTTTATGCAAAAAGTGATGACCATAATGTTGGTAACAATACATTCTGTCAGAGTCAGGTGTATCTTCATACAATTCGCTGTAATAAAATGCAGCAGATTGTTCTAAATCTGAGAGCATAGTTTTTACAGTCTCAATGTCCTAGTCATCAGAGAGTGTATTTGAGGTGTTAAAATAATTCAATGATATTTTAAATACGTGTGGAATTTTCAAATATTCAGTGGGATCAAATACATCATATGAAACCGTATCCCAAAGTATACCATAGGGTACTGGAACTGCTATAATGTTTACTAGAGACAGGTCCCTATGTTCATGGTGTGATGACATATGTGGTTTCAGGACCAAGTTCACAGGTTGTACTGCAGAGCATTGTGGGAGGTAACGTCCATTTAGTAGTAGGAAAAAGACAGTTACTATACCAATCCAAGGAGCAGGATCCCTAATGCAAGCCTAAGTTGCAACCAAGGATCACCAAGTAAGTATTTTTCAACCCGAGATAGATTTTTTAAAATTGTTCTTTTATTGGAAATGGGTGGCGTTTGCTCAGGTTCACTTAAATCTGATATAAAGTCATCGATTGATGAAGTAGCCAGATGACATTCTATCTATCTTTGGGAGCTCAGCAGTGTTTGTAGAACTGGCAGTTGCTTCTTGTGAAGGCACATTGATGTAAACATCATTATTGGGCCGAATTGCAATTTGCGTTTCAGTTTTATTTGGATGTTGTTCAATTTCAACAGGTGTAATTTGCACTCTGTTTTTTGCTACTCCGGCATCATGCACAGAGGAGTCTTAAAATGTTATTAGTCTTTCCATCTGAACTTCCTTTATAGTAGCGAGAGGAACTCTGCGGCTATTCAGGATTCCACATAGCCTGCTATTGAGAATTGGCCACATAGTGTGGATTGATCAAATCAATGGAGACAAATCATTTTTCTTTTTTGCAGGCAAGAGGCGGAAGAAGTACCGTCCTTGTTCCTTGAACCGCCAGGACAGGTACAGGTGTTCTGTAAGATGGCCCAAACTCCTTTTTGCCCACAATTTTTTCTCTGACCAGGTCCCCAGTCTTCGGGACTCAGTCAGGTCTTGCTGGAAATGGTTTTCACTTCCCCAGTGGCAGTGCGGTTTACTTGGGCATTGCTTTGTAATCCCCATAATTCATTGAGTTCCTGTAAAACAGCCAAACGATCATTCAATTCAAATAGTTTTACATCCGCCAATATGCTGTCGCAATCAAGGTCAGGAACCCACATTCTTTCCCCAAACAGGATTTCATAGGGGGTACATCCTCCCAAGGATTTTCTTGGCATATTGTTTAGTGCCCTCTAGACCCCATATAGGTGATTGACCCAACTACCGCTCACACCTAATGCCCTTGCTGTTAAGGATTGCTTTAGGTCCCTGTGTTTCCTCTCCACCACCGATTTTCCCTTGGAATGG
The DNA here is from genome assembly GCF_964263255.1 of Lissotriton vulgaris. NCBI lineage: Eukaryota > Metazoa > Chordata > Amphibia > Caudata > Salamandridae > Lissotriton > Lissotriton vulgaris. The sequence goes on from NC_141691.1 coordinate 1,640,865,597, forward strand.
TAGGGGGAGGATTACTGCAAGGCCACGCCCATACTTTCCATGGCTTCCTTGTAAGCCCGAGAGTTAAATGCAGGGCCACGGTCGGAATGTAACATGCCAATTGCGTGTGTCCTGATGCAGACTTGCAAATCCTTTATAACAGTTCAAGCGTCATCCGAGCGCTGGGGCCAAACCCATAGAAATCTAGAGCATGAATCGACTGTCTATCTATCTATCTATCTATCTATCTATCTATCTATCTATCTATCTATCTTATACAGTCATCTATTTCCAAATCTAGAAACCTCTTCCTCTGGGACTTTAACCTCTACTGGAATGAAAATGATGACCCCTTGGTTATTCTCATCAATGACTTACTTGACATCAGTGACTTGAAACAAACTCTGTAATTCTCCAACACATTCCAAAGGAGCCACCCTTGACGCTATTATCACTAGCAAGGATCTGGCTTCTTTTTCCAGCATTATCCCCATTGATTGGTCCAACCACCTCTTCATCCTCTTCACGATCAATAGCTCTGTGCCCCCCTCCCTCCAACTTAATCAAACAAAAGAAGAAGTTGACCAGAAATCTTCAAAGTATTCTTCCAGGCGAGCTGGAGATTAAAATAAAAGCTTGTCTACGGCTTACTCCTCTTTCTCAAAGTCCCACAGGTCTTATATAACATTACAACAACTCTATCAGTGAAGTCCTTGACCAATAGCCCCAGCTAAATTAAAACGACTAAAAAATAAACCACCCAGATCCTGCCTCAATACCGACCTCAATAATGAGAGACAAGCTCTCAGGCAAACTGAACGCACTTGAAGACAACAACCTTCCCCCTCAAATCTTATCCTCCTCAGAGCTGCAGGGGCCAATTACAAAAAACATATCTTTAATGAGAAAACGTTTTTCCTCCGTTTACAACTTTACCGGACAAGAAATCAACACAGGGAACTATTTAACATCGCCAAAATCCAAACTTCCTCAGCCCCCCTAAACTACTAGCTATGGTCGAGATATGTGAAGAAATTGCTAGTTTCTTTTCAGATAAAATCACAAAGATTGATCAATCCTTCGTCTTAACGCCCCTTAAGATAAGATATGCAACAAGTCCAAAAGCACGACGTGTGCTTTACACGTCGTGCTTTTGGACTTGCTGCATTTCTTCTATTAATGGAGCGCGGCTGGGGGCTGATTGTGAGCCATTGTGAAAGTATGTTTGTTAATTGCAGCTCATGACGTTGCTGCAATTAACAAATATACTTTCACAAATGGTTACCAACCGCCCGTAGCCACAGCCCATAAGGGGATGCCTATTATGGCTGAGAGAAACATGGAGAAGCATGAAGAGAGACCACCCACTTTAGTGATAAACAGTGAAGCAAAATAGATGGACATTGGCTTTTCTGGAGAACCCCTGAACCGAGTCATAAGAATGGGGCATCCCCTGCTAACCTTTAGGTCTGTTTTTGGTGATTGATTCTGTCAGCGGATTAGAGCTGCGGATTACATTAGTAATTTTACGTTAAAAGTGTGACTGTAGTACCAAATTTCTCCAATTCTGAAGCAGAATTAAAAATTCCACCGCCCCTAGCACTAACTGGAAATAAACTATAAACATTTGATCCAAGAGGCACTTTTTCACACACATGGACAACATGAAAGCCAAAGCTGCTACCCTAACTTTAGGTTTTCATACACTTTCAAGATCGGTATTGCGATCAACATGAATACTTAAAAAAAAAAAGCTGAAAACATGCCCCCAGCCACGCTCTATTAACAAAAGGCATGCAGCAAGCCTAAAAGCAGGACTTGTGCTTTCCCAATCACTTATATATGTTAGTGATTGTCAAAGTGCACGTCATGCTTCTGGACTTGCTGCATGCCTTTTGTTAATAGAGCATGGCTGCAGGCAGATTGTGTGCATTTTTTTAAAGTATTCATGTTAATTGCAGCGCCAGTCATGCCTATACATGGGGCTGCAATTAACATGTATACTTTAGAAAATATTTGTGCATTTGGGGACCTCGTGCCAACTGTTGCCAAAAGCACTGGAATTCCCATCCAGAGTATTATGCTTAGTTTATTGTGGTTGCACCAAGCGTTTCTTGGATAGTTATGGTGCTATTTATTGAAATAGTTCTCCAGAAGAGTAAAGATATTGGAAGCAGTAGAAACTGATGACAATTCCACAAAAAAGGGACAGGAAATATCAGTATTAGACTCTGCTTTTTTTACTTGGAATAAAGCTGATTATTTATTTTTTGTTTGGTAGGCCACTACCATCTATCTCCAAGTCATGCTTTACATAGAATAAGGAATGGTGTATTTAAAAGAGTTGTTGGTACTGAAACCAGTAACGCATTTGAGAAATGACAAGTTGAGATTTAAAGTAAAAAAAAAAAAGAATGGAGAATAAGCAAAAGGTACTCCAGTCAAGCATTAGGACATTGATCCTCATTTCGGGTGTTGTGACGTGTCTCTCCCCAAGCAACATATACACACAAATCTACAAGGAAGGGCTGCTCCCTATAATAAGATATCTGCACCATCGCACTCCTTGCCTCAAGTCCCATTTATATATCCCTTGGAGCATACTTGTTCTTTCTGCTTTCCTTTATAAGGGGTAGGAGTCGTTGGGAGGTGGTGAATAAATTGATGATAGGTGAATTGTCTGTAAAAGCTTACTGACTCGGCGTCTAGTGTAGCTGTCATTAGGGCACATGGTGTAATGGCACCAGCATAGAGGGGTAACAGTGGCTCTTTGCATGCAAGTTATGCTTTTCAATCAGGTTAGCAGTGCTTGCAGTGGAACACATGTTTACTTACTATGGCAGGCTGAGCAGAACACTCAGTATAAATGATGTATTTATATCTTTCTAGAGGTAGTATTTCATTCGGGAGAGGGTTTTCTTGGCATACTGCAGGAACGCTTGTGTTTTCAGTGTTGAATCGTATTTGTAATCTACATATGTTGTGGTGACAGAATCAGCTCATTGTATCCATCCCGGATGCAGGGCTTTCACATTTGGAATGCTTGCTTTGGTAACAGCTTTTAAAGTTGGCACCAGGGTCACGATAATGAGTTTACCCTGTGCTAGTGCTCTTTCTCTCACTACAGCAGTCTGTACTGCAGTCACTATTTTTTCAGTGGCACAAACCGCATTTCAGCATTTGTATGTAAATGTGATTTGTATGCAATCGGGACTGTCTCCCCTTCATTGAAATTGATGTATGTATATCCTGATAAACCCAGGACCACCTAGATCACCAAGTTGGTGATATTCACACATGTGTGCAAATGTTTTGATTCTATCATGTCAGCCTGAACTGAACGGAGAGTATCTGTGTGTTGCTGTGCCCACTGATGTGCTGTTTAAGTTGTAGAAAGGTTTTACTCTTTCCGCATAATCTAGAATGTATGTTCTGCCAAAATTTAGATATCCTAAAATAGATTGCAAACCTTTGAGAGTCTTTGGGGGTTGGAGCAGCGCGCACTTTTCTAAAAAGTTGGCTGCCAAGCTCTTGCCTTCACTTGATAGCTCATACACCAAAAATAGGACATTGAGATGGGCAATTTCGTATTTCTTGAAATTAAATTTGTAGCCTAAATTGGTGAATACCACAATGATTTTGTTCACCCTGCTCAAGTGTGTATGTAATTAATCGTCCGTCAGATAGATGTAATCTACATAGGCCTCCTTGTAGCTTGTTTCTAATATTTCCAAAACTCTTGCCGAGAATAGCTCCAGGCTGTTCATATACCCCTGGGGCAAACAATGGAAGTGGGGGAGGGCAGAAAATGCTGTCAAATATCTGCTTTCTAGAGCTATCTTTTGGCAGAAGAATCTAAGTATCTAATGTAGTTTTGTATTTCTTCCACACAATGTTAATCATTAATGCTGCACTATGTGCGTTTTGAACTGAAAATGTTCTTGTGCATGTGGTTAAATGCCGGTAATCTAAAACTAGAAGTTATGAGTTGTACAGTTTCATTCTGGAAACAAAGGATTGTTCACCTTGGTATTCAAGTTGGTCTAAGATTTTTTGACCTGTCTTTTTGCATCATGTTTTATAGGGTACTGTGTCTGTGGATTTGAAGTAGATTTTTATGGGATTTCATGGTGGGATACTCCACGTCCCACCCTACATGGTTGCGGTATAATGCTGGAGGTAGCGCCAGTGCGCACTCCTGTGCATATGACTGGTTTAAAGATTCTGGAATGAGGTCATAGAAAACCGCTTTCCTTTTTTGGGCAATCCATCACAAACTCAAGTGGCCAATCTTTTTCTGCTAACAGTATGTCATATTCATATGTTAAGTTCTTACAAAAGAGACTTATAAACTTTCTTGAGCTGTCCCCCTCTATTAGGAGTGTAATTTTGTGTAATCGATGTGGGACACTATCTATTGTTTGAGGTGTTTCCACTGTGATGTGTTCTTTCAGTACTGCTGTCACCAGAAAATCCTTCAGGTTCTGGTGAGGTATTGTTACTTCTGCCACATTGTCTAGCGGAGTCCTCAGTAACCTGGGCATGTCTAATTTTCAAGCCAGCTACTTTCTTCTTTTTGAATTGAAGTTTTGTTTTAGGTCGCTCTTCCTGTTTGATAATAAAATCTGAATTTTGATGTGTTTCCCTTTTTGTCTTTAGTTGAACTTCTTGCTTTTGTTCTCCGGGTTTTTTGATGAACCCTGAATGAAATGGAAGGAACATGTATCAATGTCCTGATACCTATCAGGTTTCCTAATATTATCACAATTGTACCTTTTTTCAGAGAATTCCCGTTTGGGAGACCTACCCCTTGATCATGAATTCTTTTCTCTATCGTTATTTTTGGATTGTTTACTATCCCATTTCTTTTTAGAATAAATATTTGCTTGCTTCGAGTTGTCCTTGTTGGGACTACCCGCCATTTGTAGCTTCCCTGCTTTAGTTCCCAAATTGTCTCTACCTAATACAGCAGAGATTTCTTCATTAATTTTTGGTAATTTTCGCTCTCTATTTATCAGTGCTATTTCCCTTAATGTATGGCCACTGCTGCTGCCCCCCCACCCCTCTTTATGTTGCTCAGCATGTTTGCAGAGACCTGGGCAAAATTACCCATCAGCTTCATCCCTAGGTCCAGGACAGGTCCTGCCCCATAATCATTCTGTATTTGTGTCAATATCTCTGGAAAGACGGCTATGAAAGGGGTACCATGTTTCCTAATGCATACAGCAGCAAAGATTGTTCCCCGAGTGGTACAATCCTCAATCGAGGGAACCATCACTATTGGCAAGCAAATGGTTAGCATTCTATGTTTTTCCAGTGGAACCGTATGGAGAAAAACTGTTTCCAGCTGTGCAATTTGTTGTACTATCCAGAACAGAATTTGCTCCAGTTTGAAACGTATTGTCCCTATTACTGATTTCAGTGCCTGTGGGTTAGTTATAGGTGTTGTCTGATGTGGACCAGCAGGAGCATTTCCCGCAGGTTGGACTGTTAATGTTCGTATGACAAACTGGACAATGTGTCTGTATAGCCTGACTATGTCTTTGTATATTATATGGACTTCATCCACTGGTAGTGTATCTATCACTAGATGTAGAGTGTATGTCGCCAAGACCGGCCAGGTCGCTCCTTCTATGCTGAGCAGACCGAGCTTTACGACAGATGTTGTGTGTGTGAGGGGGCTTTTAAACCAGTTTCTGTGTTGTTTCTAAGTTAATAGGACTTCAATGTCTTTGTATGGAATGTACTCATCTGGTGGTTCAACTACAATGTATGTGTGGAACAAAATAATCTGTGGATCTGCAGGCGGGAACTGAACCCAAGAATAGATTACCTCTGATCCGAACACCTTGTGTGCCTCTATCACGAAGGTAACAGCCACCCATTGCAGGTACGCCGTGTTCTATAAATTTAATAGGTACTGCATTTCTACAGTTCTCTGTAATGTTGAGAGTGTTAGCAAACTCTTCTTCCCCGTTCCCTGAACCACTGCTCGTGGACTCTGTCATTCTCAAATGGAGAAGAACAATTTTTTTTTAAATGTTATGTTTTCGAACATTGTGGGAACCTTCTACCCTTATAAACTTGTATATCTGCTCAGCTGAGGCGGGTTTCCCTTCCCACTTCAGACGTTTCTGAGAAAGCACGACTAAACTATTTAGATTTTTACTGTTAATGTAATAATCAAACCAATGTTGGGCGCATGGCATATAGTTCATCCGAATCCCCAGGGCCTACGCATTTTGGATGACTTAAACTGAGTGTTTGGTGTCTCAACTCATCTTTGACAAGAACAATCCCTATGCTCAGTCAATCTTTGCAGAGGAAATGTGCACCATTGTAAGCTGGATGCGAAATAACTTTCTCCAGAATAATGCAGGGAAAACTGAGATAATGCAGTTTGGCGAGGCAATGTTGAGGAGGTCTCCTGGGTCGTGGCCCAGGGAAATGGGCAATGCACCTACGTCGAAACTAGTGACAAAAAACTTGGGTGTCTGTTTGGACCAGAAGTTGACCATGAAAGAGCACACAAAATCGACAGTCGGGTCATGCTCTCACGAGCTTGGTCTTCTAAGGAAGGTATTCCCCTTTCTGCCACTACACATGCGGAAAACACTTATCCAGGCACTAGTGTTAAGCCGGCTAGATTATTGCAATTCCCTGAGGATTTCAGCAAATTAAGCATCTGTGAATAGGTTGTAAGTAGTTCAGAATACTGCTGCCCGTCTGGTAGCTAACTGCCCCCCTTGAACTTCCTCCCTTCCCCTTCTGCGACAGCTACACTGGCTTCCAGTATGAATGCGGATCAAGTTTAAGATGTGCTGCATCGTGCACACATCTCTGAATGGCAAAGACCCTAGCTGCTTAGCAAATAAACTGACCGGCAACTACCTGTCGACCGATCTCTCCGATCAGGGTCCAAATCTCTCATAGTCACTCCTCGCTATAATAAAGAGCACTTGAGAGGAAAAGCTTTCTCCCGCATAGCCCCTACATTCTGGAATGCACTCCCCATGCACTTGAGACACTGTTCGGATCACTTTCAATTTAGAAAAAACCTTAAAACCCTACTGTTCTAACCCACCTCTACATGTGGCTGGTAGCAGCAATTCGTCAGGGCGGAGATACACCTTGGGGGTGATTCAGGCGCTCAATAAGAAATCAAATCAAATCAATCAAACTGATTCCGGACACCCCCACAGTATATGTCAACCATTAGACCAGCTAGCTCTATAGTGCCACTACCACCTCCCTGTATCTTTCAGTGCTGTAGGTAGTTTCTGGCAACCACTGAACATGACAACCCTGATTCCTCAGGGATCATGAAAAACAGTACAGTACTTTTTGCTCAGTCACTCGTGTTCACTTATTCTCAGGAAATACACAGGATGGCAATTAAGACATTTCAATAAGTATTTATTGGTCCAGTGTCAGTCTTGTGTAAAACATATTTGCTGCGACAAACAGGAGACAGAAGCATATGAAACAGATTGCTAGTACGAATATAGTAAATAGTAGATACTTTTCTACCATAGTGCTAATAAGATGAACATAAGCAACTCAGATTAATACAGTAGCACTTGCATATTTCTAAAATGCGTGCCCTAAGTAATTTTCCTAAATGTACCTAGCGTAGATCTGTATGTGTGGAATATATATCCAGATCTGTATGAATGTGTAGCCAAGAAACCCTTAGGGAAGAACCATCCCCCTCACCTGATGGTTGAGAATTAAGGATCCCGTCTCTGCTTCGAGGATGACACCCAGCAAGGGATATCAGACTGCTGCATGTTGAAGATTCAGCATGCAGGACCCTGTGTCAGCTTGGATGGAATTCTCCGCTAATTTGCAGGGGGTAATAAGGGTCTTATATCCTAAAGTGATCACTCCAGGGTTTCTTCTAGAATCAATATGTTTTGAAAACAGTCACAACTGTTTAGAAAACAATCATAAATGTTTTTCCCAACAAATGCGATCCTGCACAGCTGGCTGTTGGCAAGGATGAAAAAACTAGTGACCCGTATACAGAATAATTATACTGTGCCTGAGGACATGTTTATGTACGTCAGGTACAGGGATTATGATAGCATACCGAGAGCTTGTTGTTGAAGAGACAGGAGCAAGCTACTAGGTAAAAGGTAACCTGTTCAGAACCGTTATTGCTGTGTGGAAGGGACAAATGTATGTAAAAAGGGGTTTACCTGATAGAACCAATCTAAAGGACATGACAGCCCTTGTTCACAGGTGTCGATGCTTGCTTGCATAAGGGAGACAATGCAGGGTGTCTGAATCTCAATTGCAGCCTCTCAATGCAGGTCGAGCCCTGTGTCATTGGGTCAGCATTGCCTTGTCTCACCTACCTTTCAGACTTTGCTTCTTCTGAGCAGCATGTTCTTTTAGCAAGGACACCTCCAATGTCCCTGCAGTCATTCATCTAGCTCTCTCCCAAAAAAGGACGAAAGCTGCCCTCCTGGAAAGTTCAGTGAGCCTTTCCCTTGGTTCCAGCCACCAGCTTGGCAAGGGCAGTTGCTGTCCAGTACCTCAACCTTGGAGCTCAAAGAAATCTGGTCGCCCATGATGCGGTACCCCAGGTTCCTTGTCAGGAAATCTTGGCACAGTGACTGGAAGTGTCTGCTTCATCTTTATACTTAAATTACAAACAGTACTTGTATTGTCCACTGGTTCAGTTCTGTGACTAGGTCTGGGCAGTTCTACACTTCTGTGAATTCTCTGTGGAGTGTCAAGCAATTGTCTTTGTGAATACTGTCAGTTGAAAGACAGGGAGGAGCTGGGAGTCTCCTCTCAGGAATAGCCCAAAACAAGAGCACTAAGGCAGGGTAGGGAGCCCCACTCAACTACTTGTTAACCTCTTTTGGGTAAACTGTCCAAGGAAGCAATAAGCCAGGCAGTGCCAAGGGAACTCCTTAGCTTAAAAGGCACTCCATGTCACCTTGCTTAATTTCAGCAATACTATACTGTCTGACCTACTGAAAGAGATCTCTGAAATGTTCATTTGTTCGGTGGACTATCCCTCCAAGCCTCCAACTTCCCTACCATACAGAGTATGCTTGATACAAAATGGTACCCACTGTTGTATGAGCCATATGCATTATCTTACTCTCCAGTTGCACTCTTCATACTTGGGCATTGCACACACATGCAACATCTACACATCTGCAATACATGCACATGCAACATTCATTCCTCTTATGGATTGATAAAGGACCAGGAGATAGGAGCCATGAAGAACAATTCCAAATGCATGAGATGCCAGTAAAGCAGGCAACTGGGAAAAAAGGACTGCCCTGCTCTATACTGATTTTGTGGCCACCACGGTCAGCCCTCTACAACTAGTGAGATGATAATAGTCCCTCTCCTAAAAATGGGAAAGGCACTTGGTGCCCTTCTGACCCCAGTGTCCCACTTATGGGCTAATTTCGCATTACAGAAAATCCTCAGAGTACATGCAAGATTGTTAGTTATTCTTTAGGTGGGGGCCACTGCAATTTTCTATGGGGTCTTCAAGACATTGGCACACAATCTCCAGAGCCTTGCAGGGCAAGTGTTTCTCTCTCTAGGCAAGGCATTGATTAACTACCTCAGCTTTATCTAAGCCTGGATATTGATTGTTTATGTATGGAACATTAAGCCCACCATTGACCAACGTTATACTCATCACTAACAGCATCAAATAAACCCTAGTTGAGCATACCTCTCCAATTTTCTGAATGACAGATTGATACTCAAATGTCCACAAGTGACAAATAAATAGATTTATAATTAGCATGAACTCTTCCTCAGAAACCACATGGTCCAGATACCTCAAGCCATATATTAGCAGTTACACTAGGGGAGAAAATAAGATTCTACTTTCTAGAATTGTACTTGAGAACCTCTGTTCCTCATTGATTCTTTCCCACCACTGTGGTCGCAATACCTTAGTTATCAGCATCTCCTCATGTTTGCTGTCTCCAAAGCAGCAGATCACAACACTTCTCTTGTTGGTAGGCCTGCACTGGGTGACATAGCAAACCATCATCTTCAAAACTTGGTGAATTGCTTGCAAGGCAGTAACAATCAGCAGGCCAATCACGCTGGTAGAAGAATAATAACATTTTCAGACATGTAACCATGAAATGAAAAATCGAAAGGGCCAGAAGACAAGGCTTATCAAAGACTTGCCCAGGACATGGAGCAACATCACTACTGGTGAGACCAACTCCTTTATTCTTGTACTTTACAAAAGAGCCGAAAAGCCTTCTCTTCTAGAAGCACCTCATGAACTTTTGGTACTGAAGCTACTGCCACTTTTTGAGAAGAGGCAAAGCATGAGAGCTTCTGCTATCTCTCCAGTGCATGTCCAGTTGTATACATGAAGTACACAAAAAAGTAATGAATGAAATGCTTGAATTATTCTCAGCCACTGGTAATTATTTGTGGCAGTATCCCATCCACCATTATTTTGCGCACAGTTTTGACCCTTCTCCAATAGGAACAGTTCAGTTCCAACTACTAGGCCAGATCATCCCTAAACAGAAATACATGTAACCGAAGCCCAGTTTTGCCCTGATTGGGGATCATCAGTTAGTCCCATAAGCACTGTGCCCTAGATTTCAAGATACACTCTACTGATAAGCTATAAGGATCTGGGGTTATTTCAGGTCCATTCTTTAGGGGGCCTTGTCTGGCAGTTCGGGACGGAACTGTTCCAGTGAGGAGTAGTGTTGATATTGATTTGCAAAAAGTGGGCCATTGTCTAGAGTGGCGTGGTGGGCAAAAACCGATGGACTAAAATGTGTGCCCCAAGCGATTGCCAGAGGATGATATTAGTTTGAATAATACATTTTTCACCTTGTTGTTGTAATTGTGTTTATAACCTTGAACCTTTTCCTGAATAGCATCCAATGCACAGCATTTCAGCACTCTGGCTGCTTAAAGGTTTTTCAGTTCAAATACATAGATGTAAATGTAGTTACTTGTCACACATACCCTAAGAAAATTGGAAGATTACCTTGAAGGGAAGGGAAACAGCTGACATTTATCAGAGTGTAGTTCTTAAAATAAACTGTGTTGTTGTGACCTAAAAAAATGATGGTTAAAGATTTTTTTTAACGAGGTGTGTTCTTAACTAATTTGCATTACACTCTACTATCAAGGAGATTCTCCTTCCCCCACCACCATTTTGGGTGGTTCACACAATGGGTCTAAAAAACTAGACAGGCTGCGCATTTGCACATTGGATGCATGCAGTAGCACACAAAGGCACCCAAAGGCAAGTACATCTGTGCTCATCGATGTCCAACCAAACCCAGAGGCCTGTCACTATGCCAAAATCTTGAATTATTCCAACAAAGCGCTAGTTCTGTATAGGTATGGCACACCTAGCATTCCTCTAAAGCGTGAGCTGACTTTGAAACATCATGACATTTACACAGAATACATAACTAAGTACCATTCATAACTAGCTCCACCTCAGACTAGACGCCTAGGAGTAAATCTGCCAGCCTACAGGCCCTACCCAAAAATAGAACAGAAGTCCGACTGAGGGCGGCCTATTAAACACTAAGTTTCTAGTCAAATTCAGAGTTAAATCTACATAACCTACTGGATACTGATAACCTGGACATTCTTCTCTTCACTGAGACTTGGCTCACTGAGGAAGAAGCACCTGATATTCAGGGAGCTGTACCCAAATATTATTATATGTTACATAAATAAAGGAACAGAAACCTACGAGGCGGGGTCATGGCACCTATAGTTCATGCTGAATCCTCTTAATCTTGCTTAATATTTTTGCAGTGGAACCTACTCTTGCTTAAAATCTAATCTAGTACCACACCATTAGTATGCTTACTAGCACACTGCTCACCTTGCTGTGTATTGACATTTCTACAAGCATTTTATGAAGTGCTGTGCCATCTAATAACCACTACTATCACAGCTACTTGTCATTGGTTCCTTCATTATCGGAAAATGATACAATATCACCTCCCAAAGATAGGGAATTCAAAGAAATGAACTTCTTCAATTTAGTGCAGCACATCACTAACCCTGTTCATACTAGGTCTCTCTGGACCTAGTATGAATGATGAATCTAACCCTTTCGAACAAATTTATACAGTCATGCATGTAGTCCAACCACCGCCTAATTAATTTCTCCATTCAGGAAGTTAGATGCAAACATCCTTCTATGCTTGATTATAAAACCATATGCAATTGGCATAAGATTAATAAGGATGTAATGTTAGTGACTTTATCTTCATCCTCGCAAACTATTAGTGAAGACATCGAATAAGAAGGCAAAGAATATGGATTGGGACTGCTGGTGACCTTCGCACTCCACCTGTCAAGCAAAGGGCCACCACCCAATCTAATCCTGCACCCTGGTACTCCACTGATCTTGAACTTTGTCAACTCAAGAGAAAATGCCATAAGATGTCTGATGAAGAACCAAACAGAAATTTAAGAGACGTCTACTAATTTATAAAGGAAAACTAATAATTAAATATGCATACTATACTAACAAAATTCTTCACACAGGAATTCTTTTCTATGGTTGGAGAGCTCATCTCTTATAAATGAGCATCAATCACAATCCTGCCCAGTCAAGCATTGTGTGATAAACTGCATAAGTTCAGGTTTACTAAGGAGACCATTGATGATAATAATGTCTAGTGCAGCAGATAGCAGAGTCTCTACTCTCTACTCCTGACTCACTGGCTTCTTTTCAGGAAATCACTGAGGAAATGATGGCTGAGCATATGCTGAATGTCAAATCATGATCCCTGGGGGAGCACAGCCCTTCATAAATCCTAAAATGACTCTCTTCAGTGGTTATTAATTCCCTCACATTACTGTTAAATAAATCCCTTATACAGGCTAGAGGTCCTGCTGCTTTTAAAATGCAATAGTTCTACCCCCGACAGAAAAAGACAAGGTGGCCAGAAAAATGTGAAAGTTACTGGCCAATACCACTCCTCCCCTTCATTCCCTTTTTCATTTTTTTTATTTATTTAGTTATAAAGTTTTATATAGTGCGAACTTGACCCAGAGGGTATCAGAGCGCTTTACATTTAGGGTTGTTGTGTTATAAGTTACATCAGTTACATCAGTTACAAGAGCATAGTAAGGTACAGTACACATAAACAATGTTGCAAGAATTTATAGGAGGGAGGGGAGTAAGGAATAATAGCTGGGAGACAAAGAGGAACTGTGCCCAACATCTGGCTGAGTAGGTGACGGTCAAAGGGGAAACTAGGGCTAATCTCCTCATTAGCTCTCTAGCACCTCCATCGGGCATCGCCATGTTGCTCAGGACTCAGCGTTCAGGAAAAACGGTTTAGTTTATTACCTCCACCCTTTGTAAACGGGCTTCTTCCTGTTGCATAGGAACAAATCTGTGGTTATATCTGTGATCGACAACCTAAGATGGGATGATGACCATATTTCGAAAACTGCCCTAGTACAGTTGAATCTATTCAGCTCTTTTGACACGTTGACCACATGATTCATGTCGGCCTTGCATTACCGGCGGGCTGGCATTAAAGACCTTGACTTAGGATGGTGAAAATCATTGCTATCTCAGCACACCCAGGCCGTTTAGTTGGCAAAATTCACGGCAAACGCTGCACGCTGAATGTTGGGGTTTCTCAGGCCTCTCCCCAATCACCACATCTTACTTCAAGCCTCTGGTGAATGAACAAGCATTGAGAGGCTGCAGGTTGCACCATTATGCAGATTGCTCCTAACTGTTAGCTGGCCTGGATGGTTCATTAGTATCTCAATTACACTTTTGAATCGTAATGTGGTTCATCTCAAACTGGATGAGACAAACCAATTAAAAATGAACAACCAATAAAACTGAGATAGTTTTACTGAAAATTGTTATCAATCTGTGGAATCAAGTCTATTATTCCCCTGAAATGGGACCTCTCCCAACCCCTAAAAATGTCAGATAAAAGCCTGGGAGTAACCATCAACAGTGACCTTGCTCTGAACCAGCAGGTGTATGCAGTTGTTTCCAACTGCAGTTATATGTTGAAAATACTGAGAAAAATCACCCTCTTGCTCTCTTTTGAAGCCAGGGATACTATCCTGATGGCATTAGCCATATCAAAACTGGAGTATGCCAATGCTGTGTACATGGGGCTTCCCAAGAACACAATCCACAAACTTCAGGTCATACAGATTGAAGCTGTGAACCTCGCATACCATCGGCTACACATGACCTCTTCACTGAAGGAATTCTATTGGCTCCCTATTAGTCAGTGGACTCAATTTAAGAATTGATGCATGACATTTAACGAGATAAGAGGGACAACACCCTCATTTATCACAAAAAGGTTGAAGCACTATGGGCCCGATGTAGGTAAACGGGATTTTCCGATTTCAAAATACCGAGGCGGGCCGAATCGGTATTCTGAAATCGGAAAACGAGATGTAGGAAATAAATACCGACTGAAGACCGATTCGGTCGGCATCGGTAATGAGATTCGGTACGTTCCGATTCAGCTCGGTCCGAATCGGAAAGTACCGAATCGGCCAACAACGAATCGGAAAATACCGAATCGGCTACCACCGAATCGGATATTTCCGATTCGGCGAATACCGATTCGGTAAAAGCCGAATCGGTAAAAACCGAATCGGCAATCATAGACCCATGGCGAAAAAGCCCATAGGAATGCATTGCATGACCCGATTCGGCTTTTACCGATTCGGATAATACCGAATCGGATTTTACCGAATCGGATTTTACCGAATCGGATTTTACCGATTCGGATTTTACCGAATCGGTAAAACCAGACTCGGCAATAGGCGATTCAGCCAATGAGGTGGCTCCCCCTCCCCCACCCAAACAGGGAGTGGCAACCCTGGCAGGTGCAGCCAATTAAGAAGTTTCTAGAAGTTTCTGGAAAGCCTGCCTGAGCCCAACACACAGTTAGCAGCAGTGGGAGAAGGAGGTTGCAGACTGAGCAGGAGCAAGAGATTATGGCAGATCAGGCAGGAAGCCAGAAGTCCTCCCAAAAGAGGAAGCCCAAATTCACCACCACAGAACTACAGGTGCTGGTTGAGGAGGTGGTGAGGGTGCACCGCCAGCTCTTTGGCAAGCTGTCCCTCAACGTGCCAGACAGCACCAAGAGGCGATTGTGGGCAGAGATCGCCCAGAAGGTAAATGCTGCTGGAGTCACCCCCAGGTCCATTGAGGAACTTAAGAAAAGGTTCTATGACCTCCGCAGCCTCACCAAGAGGAAGCTGGCCGACCTCCAAAGGCAGGCAGGACTCACCGGAGGAGGCAAGAACCCGGCGCCACCCCTCACCGAGCTGGAGGAAATTGTCTCCAGCACCATCGAGAGGGAGAGCATTGTAGGGATCGGGACCCTGGACAGCACAGCGATGGCCACAGCTACAGGTAAGAAGCATGCGCATCATGACACACCCTACCAGACACCTCCCCATTATACACAATGCATAGGCAAACACCAGCACTGTACTGTCACCAACATACAAGAGACAAGCATCATGGTACATGTAGTCAGCAGGAGTTAGCCAAATATGTCAGTGCAGAATCACAAGACAGGAAACAGTGTGACACGGTGTAAGGAGATGCAAGGACATGTGGAATGCCATAATTGTACTGACTGTAATACATCGGCACTCAGTTTACAAATGCTTCTTTGTACCTAGGGGCACCATCAGGCGGCACCACTGTGGCAGCAGAGGGAGCTACGACTTCACATACTGCAGTGGCAGGGCCGAGCACCAGCCAGCCTGGCCAGGAGGAGGAGGAAGAGGATGAGGAAGGAGACACCCCAGGGCTTGGAATGGAGGGAGTCCTGGTGATTGATTTCCAGGCAGTGCACTCCCCAGTACTGCCCAGCTCACCCCCCTTGGAATTTTCCCCATCCAACTCCCCAACACGGCAGACCATTCCGCCGACAACATCTCCTGCCACAACCGTGGCCTTGCCACCCGTCCTACCTGTCCTGGGAGCAGGGGCTCCGGGACCGGCCAGCACCACACCACCACCAGTGGCACCCCAGCCCACTCAGCAGGCCGGAGGCAGCAGTGCCAGACGCCGTGCCACCACCACCACCACCACCACCACCACTGCTGCACCAGCACGGGAGGGCAGTGTGTTCCTGGGCCTGGAGGGCCAGATGGTGAAAATCCAGCGCCAACAGGCCAGATCCACCATGGCCTGCCAACGCCAGCTCCTGCAGCACAACCTGCAGATGGGGGAGTTGGTGAAGGGGTTCCAGGCTGTTGTGGACAGCAACAAGGAGGTGGCAGCAGGGTTGGGCAGGCTGACCACTGCCATCACCCACTCCTCTGCCAGGCAGGAGGAGCATGAGGTTGCGCGCAGGAGGGATGCCCGGGTGCTCAACCGGGCCATGGCCCGCCTTGCAGCGGCGACTGCACAGCTGTGCCAGCGTAGCGCAAATCAGGAGTCGGTGCAGAGTCAGCATACTGCAGAGCTGACCAGGGGGATGGCCAAGATCACCACGGCCATGGAGGCCATGTTAATATCGAACGCCGCCTCCAATCCTGCCCTGGACCTGGGTGATGCTGGTGACAGCAGCAGCCGCAGCAGCCCGGCCAGCGCTGCATCAGAGCCAAGGAGGAGCACCAGGCGCTCCGCTGATGCTGCTGGCCATTCGGAGGGGGCCGAGGGACACCCCAGTGGGTCTGGAAAGCGGGCCAAAAAATAGGCTGGCAAGGGGGGATGATCATACCAGAAGCCTGGACTTTATTTGTTTTGACAGACTCCATTTTTTTATGCACTTCAGTGATGTAACTGTGGTGCATCACTATTAAAAAGTTTATTTTCCAACCAACATTTAGCTGTCTTTGCATCTGTACTCAGTCAGAAATAGTTCTCAGTGATCTCCTCACGTCTGTATCTGCCATCACATGGCGTACACGCCCCAGCTGGCTGTGTCAGTGGCACAGCTTCGTCGTCGTCATAGTCCTCGTAGTCAGACAACTCCACCTCAGTGCCCTTCTTGACCGCAAGGTTGTGTAACATTGCACATACAGCTATGATCTTGCAGCAGGTGATGGGGGTATACTGCCTTGCACCTCCACTCTTGTGCAGGCATCTGAATCTACTTTTCCAGATGCCAAAGGTCCGTTCAACAACATTCCTGGTGCGTATGTGGGCACGGTTATACCTCCTTTGGCTGGGTGTGGAGGGGTTGAGGTAGGGGGTGAGTATGAATGAGCGGAGGGCATATGCACTGTCGCCTGGAAGAGAAAGGGGTCACATTAGACACATGCATACATGTATTACACCTACCTACTATGTGTTATGGGGGTCTGATGATGTGGCTCACCTAGGAGGTATCCTTCTCCAAAATCGCCAGCCATCAGCCGTGCATATATGCCGCTCTGTTGGAATATATAGGAGTCATGGGTACTCCCTGGAAATTTTGCTACCAGGTCTGTGATGGTGCACTTGGCATTGCAGATCACCTGCACGTTGATGGTGTGTGTCGATTTCCGATTGCGGTATATGTATTCGGTGTCCGCTGGTGGGCAAATCGGAATATGCGTGCCATCTATGCAACCGATGACTTGGGGAAAGTGTGCCATCTGGTAGAAGTCCGCTTTGGTTTGTAGCAGTTCTGCGTGGGTTGCAGGGAATGAGATGTATTGGTCCATCCTGTCTATCATGGCGTCAAGGAATATGTGGAAGAACCTTGACAGGCTGCTCTGGCTCACCCCTCCTGCTGCTGCTGCTCCACTTTGATAGCTGCCAGACGCTACCAGGTGTAGGCTGCATAGCACCTGGACGTGCGCAGGGATGGCGTGTGCCCTTGGGGTGTGGTGGTCCAAGTATGGCTTAAGGTCCCTGATGAGCTCAAGTATGGTGTCAGAGTCCAGCCTGTATCTCTGTAGGATCTCAGCCTCAGTGAGCATGAACAGGGTTATCCTCTGTCTGTAGACCTGTTCATTTCTTAGCCATTCCCTCAGTCCTTCCTGCTGTAGCCGTAGCCGCCTCGCAATGACATAGAAAGCTGCCATCCTGCAAGTTGCAATGCATTTTGGGACTGTTTATATGGGTTGGAGTTGGTTACCACCTGATTGCAATCCATGGTAAATACCGAGTGAATTCTACCGATTTTGAGCCGATTTCGGTGTTTCTGTGCCTCCCTACATCTCCCCAACTGTCGGAATCGGGGAATTTCCCGATCGGAGATTTATACGAATCGGCATGTTTTCCGAATCGGATCATGTCCGAATCGGTATTTTTTCCGATTCGGTAGTGGGACCGAATCGGTGATTTTCCGAATCGGTGTCGCTAACGAATCGGTAGTGGGACCGATTCGGTGATTTTCCGATTCGGTGTCGCTAACGAATCGGTAGTGGGACCGAATCGGTGATTTTCCGATTCGGTGTCGCTAACGAATCGGTAGTGGGACCGAATCGGTGATTTTCCGATTCGGTGTCGCTAACGATTCGGTAGTGGGACCGAATCGGTGATTTTCCGATTCGGTGTCACTAACGATTCGGTACATGGACCGATTCGGTCTTTGTAACCGAATCGGTGTTTTTCCGATTCGTTACATATCCGATTTTCGGTATGTACGTATCGGATTCTTTCACATTCGGTACACATTCCGAATCGGTTTTCTATCCGATTCGTTCTGTTTTTGGTCCCCTACATCTCGATGGCTGTTTACCGATCGGTAAGGGCCAAAAATCGGTATTTTCGGCCGATACCGATCGGTAAAGCCCTACCTACATCGGGCCCTATATCCCTAGGAGAAGCCTGAGATCTTCTTAGCTCAACCTTTTGAATGTCTCTAAATTCCAGAAAAGCAAATCAAGCGGTAGAAGCTTTTCTGCTCAAGCTTATGCACTGTGGAATTGTCTTACACTTAGCATATATCAGAAAACAATTCAGCATTAAATATAAATTGCAATCAGAATAGACAATCCCATGTGATCTTTGCCGGTGAATTTCCATAGCTTGAGTACAGCTCGATACTTTCACCACCTTTCCCACACTGATAAGTTGCAAATTCGCTTGTCCTTGGTCATTCCTGTCGTTTCCCATGAGAACTCGCCTCCTTGCTCGCTAACTCACTTTTCCTTGCCAACTTTGTCTTTTTATACCTTGCTATCTAAAGATAATAAAACACTCTTATGCTAACTAATGAGGCTTTCTCTCTCCATACCTGTAGTGGAAATAAAATACAAGTACGCACATTCTACCTTGAATGTTAAATACACAAATTACATGCTAAACTCTAAAAGTGAGAATGGACCAAACAATTTCTCGAGGCTCACTCCAGACAAATTTAGTAGTGTACAGCGTTACAGAATATGTGCACATTTCTACACACACAATAAGTGCAGCTCCTTAATACATGTATACATTCTAACGAGTTACGAAGATGTAATTCTGATTGCACTTGCCTGAAATAAACCTTTGTTACACGTATAAATGTTTAAATTATATTTGAATTTAAAAGCCTCAAAACGGGACACATCTATGTTTACTTATCCTATCACAATAATATATGTGTCACATAAACATTGCTTAATTTGAGCAGGTGGTTTCCGGTGCTCGGCACCAGCACTTCATTGTCAACACCATCATCTATGTCAGATGCCACATGGTGTGATTGTTTGTAGAATTTAAAGATAAGCAGAACAGCATTTGTTCATTAATTCAGTATATATTAAAAATAACTAATACTTGCACCCAAGCTTTTTTATAGCTTTGGGGACCTGGAATAGTTTGAATTGTCACAGTTGTAGCAGTGTGATGGTTAGGAGTTTTGCAACGCCAGCAGTGTCAGGACTCCTAACGATAGCGCTGGCACATATTTTGTTACAAATGAAGCTCTGCACATAAACCCTTAATTAGCATGTTTTATGCATGATTGTGTCACTTATAATACTTTAAATATGCAATGCTCCACTCCCTTTTAGGAATGTTAATTACACAAAATACATTTGAGTGCTGACTATACATGGGTATGACACACTCCTACAATATCTTAGATTGGATCAAGATTACACTTCTCCAGTGGAAATAACATTACAAACTTTTTGAGTAATCACACAGTTAGGTTTTTTATGGCTGTACTCCTGCTTTGATGGACAATCCTTGCTTTGCAGGAACTCCCTTTGACGCTCCCATTGTGATGACTTTTTCAAAGGCACCTCAGTGGGACCGCCAAAGAACCACCCGCAAGAGTAACAATAAGCCGTGTTCTGGCGGGCATTCTTTAATGGCTTTGGCGGTCTCGGAGCGGGGTGGCATCGAGCGGCCCACTCCAAAATCGCCAAAGTCATAATAAGGCCCCAAGCCTCTGAGTCCTTTCACACTTTTGGCTGATCTAATTTTTGCTGGCCTGAGGAATCTGTGCACTTTATCACTGCTAACCAGTGCTAAAGTGTGTGTGCTCTCTCCTCTAAATATGGTAACATTGAATTAAACCCAATTGGCACATTTAAGATACTTGTAAGTCCTTAGTGAATCTGATAGTGCATGTAGCAAGGGCCTATAATTTAAATGCTGCTAGTGGGCCTGCAGCACTGATTGTGCCACCTACTAAAGTAGCCTCCTAAACGTGTCTCAGGCCTACCATTGCAGCCTGTGTAATTTAAACTGCCATTTCCATCTAGCAGAATGTACCTTTTGCCAGATCGAAACCTTCCTTTTTAATACATATAGGCCAATCCTAGGGTAGGCCCTAAGTATCCCAAAGGGCAGTGTACACTGTACATAAGAAGTTGGACGTCTACTCTTACGTTTTGCATGTTTTTTTAGTTAAAAACTCTTAAATATGTTGTTACTCCTGCAAGGCCTGCCTCTCCAACAGGATAAAATTGAGTTAACTTATTAGAACGATGGATTTAACTCAAATATTTTGACTTGGGGAGAATATTTGATTTATTCAGCATTCTGACCATGATTTGTTGCTGCAGCACTTTTAGAACGTTGGCACTTTTTTGTCCCAACTATTTGGTGTCTGCAGCCTTCATCCTGAGTCACATGACTAGATGTAGCTGGCAGTTAGTCTTTGTGTATTTCTCCCAGATAGTGGAACAAAGAGCAATAGGTGTTGGCAGGATGGGCTATCTTTGACTTGATGAGGGGGAGAAGCTGTCACCTACCTTACTTACACATCACATAGGATCTGCCTGGGCACCCTCACAAAGGATTTGACACTAGTTTTTTGTGACTCAAAACAATTCGGGGTCAGAGCAGGGAGGAAGGGCATTCAAAACACCTTTGAGGGTGGAAATCTCCAGACCCTACTTCAAAGCCAGCACCAGGTATAAATAATGGGCCCTCAGATCCAACACTATGGTACACCTCTAGACCTGTGGAAGACTCAGAAGGACTGCTGTGCTGCTCTGCAAGACGGACCGCTACTCTGTTGCCCTGCTATCCGGCTTCCTGCTGCATGAGTGAAAAGGAATGAACTTACATCTTGAACCCAGGATTACCAGAGTGACTCTAAGGGCTAGTTGACTGGCCTCTTGATCAGAGCCTTACAGACAGAAAGGCTCCAACCACCTTGAACCTGCAACGGGACTCTGCCTGCTGTGAGTTCTGTCACCCAAGTAGTGCCACCCTAGTCCTGGATACTTGGAAGTGGGCCAGAAAGTGCTCAGTCAGATGATATGTGGTCCTGTAGCAGAACCGATGCTGTGCAACGCATCACCTCGAAGCTGCATCAGAACTGCCACAGCACAACCCGTCCCTGACGCTGAACTTATCATCAAAGCTGTCAGCCTTCTCAGAACTGCTGCTGCACATCACATCCTCGACACAGGCCAATGCATAACAAGACCCTCATCTACGTCACCCTCGATTAAGTCACAGGACTCGGCATCGCCGTCCCACAGCTCCCTCGGAGCCCCTGCTGCATGACACATCCTCGATTAGGGATCTTGCAATGCTCCCATAACCGGGATTGAAGATTCGTTTTCCAGCTGGCCCAAATTGATCCCTGTATCTCGCTAGTACTCCATCGCTGTTGGCCTGAACTTGTGACTTTGCCTCGGTCTGGCATGACCAGATTACCACAGTTGGTGCTTGGTGCCTCTAGGCACTATTTTCACTTAAATCTTTACAAATGCATATTTCTGGTTCTGCTGATTGGATTTTTGTTGTTTTGGTGTCAAATTATTCATTAAAATGTATTATATTTTTATAAATTCCTGTTTGAAGTACTGCATACCTACTTTACACATAACCTCTATCAGTCAAGCTTGACTGCTTTTTGCCAAGCTACCAGAGGGTTAAGCAAAGGTTAATTTGCAGTTTGATTGTGTTTCACCCTGACAGAGATTGTGGTTACTGCTTCAGTAGGGTTTCACACCCCCCAAGCCTCCACCCCGCGTTAACCAGTTACCCAATTTCAAACAGATTGGAAAACGTAAGATGTATAAATCAATAGTAAAGTAAAGACTACTCGATGTAGAAATAACCACTCGTATACTACATTTGGCAAAGAATAGGCTTCTTGAAGATGCACAGGAGGCCTTCAAAATTCAGACAATCTGAGACACCTTTGTATTATTCTACCAGAGAATGCAAGACTACTAATTCTCTTTAATGTGAGAGAGATCTGGTAAACAAATAATAAGCTTTCTGGACTGTTCTGCATATTTCCTTTTTTCTCATGGCAGTTGTACAGATTTGTGTGGCTTCCTTTATAAAAAAAAAAACCCTTCTATAATCTGTTTTTTTTTATCTCTATACCTTCCGTGGCAAATCCGCAATGCTTGCTCCTCCTCCTTGGCATACTTCTAAGGAAATCAATGATGACAGGCCACATTTAATGATTTCAAAAGATCTGCATTGTGTAAAATGAAAGACACCTATCACATACCATGTGCATTAGTATACACTTTTTGGAATGCTGCGTTTTGGATCCAGTGTATGTACTGTTCAGTTCGAGTGGAGCTTGGCCAGCAAGCCACTTAATACTCTTATAAATGCGAGCGCTTTGTCGGCCATTTGAAGCTTTCATATTTTGGATTGTTTCCACTAGTCCTCATGTGCTAATGTGCAGTCTGTCCAAGTCGATATGAAGTGAAAAAGTGGCAGGTTCACTTTCCTTTTTTAAATTTTCGGTATAGATTGTTGAACTTTTCAGAAAGACAGTCACTAAAATTAAAATTAAAATTGTGCGGGTCTAGACATGGCGTTTTTATTTATCTCCCTTGAAACAAAGGCATGGTTTTACTGCGGTTGAATGAAAGCTAGTTGCATGTGGCATTGTAGGACGAGCTACTAGAAGGCAGGCTTTCGCTGATCTGTTTCGGATGCAAATGGCTTTGCATTATGCTTTTTTCTTTTTTGTGTGCGAATCCGTCTGATTATCTCCCATTCAAACTACCTCAAAGGTTTCAAAGAAAAGCTGCGATGGCTGGACTCGGCTCATTACTCTTTTGGTTAACTTCCAAGCCGACTTTTCATTTTTTGGGGAAAGTTGATCCTGTTCACTTCCTTTCTGTCCCGTATATTATTGTTTATAGTGTATGCTTTCACAAGACATTATAACGGCACTACACACGTAAAATACAGTTTTTTACGTTAGATAAGCCTAATTTAAGCATGTATTACCGCATAACGATATATCAAAATAATGTCTTTAATTTAACTGTCAAATCTAATCAGTCCGTTTAAGTAAGTACTTCAAGTGGGGGAAGACCTCGAGAGCCTGCAACACACTACCCCCAATATTATCCCCCCCTTTACAATCATTTTGAAGCTTTATCAGACCTCGAATGGGTTGATTGACTACGGGCTCCGACCCAATCACTCAATCTAGCTCCAGCGGAAACTGAAGGAGTGCTTACCCCACACACCCTCACTTTAAAATTAGCAAAGGAGCAACCGCCCATGCCACATATAACCAGGAAGCAGAGGGGGCTAGAGGGGACTAATGCTATCCTCCCTAACATAGAGGAAACTGGTCCAATTAACTACTGCTCCTCGAGTCCTCATCCTACACTACCACCCAGTAACAACCACGTAGAGACTGTCGTACCAACCTCACATATGGTGTCATGGAATGTTGCTGGAGCCAAGTCACGTCTGGTATCTGAGGACTGGCAGGGGTTCATAGACAACTACGAGGTTGTATTGTTGCAGGAAACGTGGGCTACAGCTCCGTTTTATAAAGCTGGATATTTAAACTTTTTTAAACCTGCAACAAAAAGTACAAAGGGGAGAGCGTCTGGGGGACTAACCACATGGGTAAAACAGGCCTGTTGCTTCTCAGCAGCTGAGTTGTATATAGATAATCCGGATATCTTGGCCATAAGCTTGAGTAAAGCAAGGGGGCAGGTCTTGCTTATCATCAACATATATGCCAGAGGCCTCCCTGGTGGTCGATGTCCCAAGTTGATAGCTGCTTTAGATACACTACTATTGGGCTGGAACAAAACCTCATTTATCATTTTGGCTGGGGATATCAACTGTACGATTGAGCCACTGTATCTGCCAGAGGACAACTGGGGGTTTGAAGAAGATGCTACGTGGAAAATCCCCGAACTCTCTAATAAAGTCCCTGTTAAAGCGACGGAGGCCGCTCTGAACTGGACAGCTTTTTGCCTTACATGGGGCTTAAGGGCTGTGAACGGTCGCACCAAATCAGACATCGAAGCTAAACCCACTTTTGATAATGGTGCGAGGACAAGTCGGATCGATTACATCTTCATAAAAATGGAACATTGGAGTGTAATAGATGATATGGAAATCATAATACGCCCAGAAAGTGATCATAATCCCCTGTCCCTGACTTTTAAAATGTTTGATCAGATAAGGTTAGGGGATCCGGATCCCAGGGGGCAAGGGGCCCTAACCATATCAAATGATCGGAGGAGAGTGAAGTGGGCTCTAATTTCAAATGATGTAACGACTTTGGCCAACATTGATAAAGTGGTGTTAAATGCTTTAAACCACATGAGGACAGTTGTTGTTGAGCAGGGCCAGGGCGAATTATATAAGATGATGGACATACACGACAACTGTTTTTTAGAACTTAAAACTATTCTCTCCAAGCCATGTAAGCCAAACACTGGGCACCATAAACCACCGAGAGCAAAATGGTATAACAGAGAATGCAGAGAGGCCCATAGCTACCTCATAGAGCAAGTTAAATCTAGAGATTCTGTTGCAGTTAAAGAGGCCAGGAAAAAATACGCAAAAGTGCAATGGGTGGCTAAGAAGGAATGGGAAGACGACTTTTGGGCGGACCTTTTGGACGCCAGTAAATCAAACGACCAGACCAAATTCTGGGACATTGTTAAATATGGGAAGGATGGCGAGTTTCGTACCCCATCTAACCATGTATGCCCGGAAGATTGGATTAAACATTACTCTTCCCAATTTTCTACAGCATCCTTTGACTCCCGGCCCAGACCATCTATGTTAACGGTAACAATTCCCAGTACTACGACCCTGTCTTTTTCTGAGGCAGATGTAGAGTATGCATTAGGGTTAACAAAGAGGGGGAAGGCACCTGGGTTGGACCAAATCCCGGCAGACCTTTTTAAAGGTAATATAGGCCTATGGGTACCCTATCTAACCAGTATAGCTAACATCATAGCGAGAGGTGCCCCTATCCCACAGACATGGAAAGGGGCAGAGATCCTCCCCATATACAAGAAGGGAGATAGATCTAACCCAGGGAACTACCGCCCAATTAGCCTTATTGACTGCTTTCAGAAAGTGTTTGCTCGTATGATTTTGGTGAGGGTTCATGGGTGGATGGAGCTCGAAGGAATACTGTCCCCACTACAGGCGGGTTTTAGATCTGGTACAAGTACCATTGACCAGGTCCTAAGGTTCTGCATGATTTTCTGGAAGTTTGTCATACTTGGTGGGGGTTCAATTTTCGCTGCTTTCATTGACCTGAAATCAGCTTTTGATTTGGTGCCGAGGGAAAAACTATGGCGGGTATTACAGGACCTAGGAATGCCGGGGGAACTAGTGGAAATTATTGTCAGACTACACGAAGATAACTTCGCCAGGGTCAGATGGGGGGCACAAGGACAAACCACGGACACATTCCCAGTGTCCCGAGGAGTCCGCCAGGGGTGCGTCCTTGCACCTACCCTATTTTTACTTTTTATAGATCAGGTTGTTAAATTCTTCGGGTCCACTAACACGGATGCACCGTCTTTGGCGGGGACTAAATTCCCAATGTTGATCTTTGCGGACGACACCCTCCTCTTATCTAAAACGAGGGGGGGTCTGCAGAGGGCACTAAATCACTTTGAGGAATACTGCAACCAAAATGACCTCCAGATAAATGTGGGGAAAACCAAATTTATGGTTTTCTCCAGAAAAAAACCTGTACGTAGTAGTGTACAACTTAACGGGGTAAACCTGGAACAAGTTGACACGATGACGTATCTGGGGGTCAATCTGGATTGCCGTCTGTCCTGGATACCCCAAATAGAGACCCAGCAATTAAAACTAGCCCAATTGACTGGTTGTCTTTTGCGAGAGCAAAAGAAATCTATCACCAAAAGAGTAGCCCCCGCATTACAAATCTATGATGTAAAAATTAATGCTGCAACGCTCTATGGGGCAGAGTTATGGGGCTTTATGGACCTCTCAAGCCTGTACAAAATCCAGTGTAGGTTCCTTCGCAACTTGGCGGGGCTCCCACAATCAACGCCTTTAATTCCTCTTTGCCACGACATGGGTTGTTTCCCAATAACAGACATGGCAAGGTATAGAGTAGTGTCTACTTGGAGGCGGTTGTGGACCACGGAAGAGTTGACACTCTATGCCAAAGAGTTAAACGAGGTGAAGGCAATTGGGGGCTCTGAGCGAATTCCCTGGCTCCAGTCGGTGAAGAAGAGCCTGTGTGACATGGGACTTGGTCACCTGTGGGTTTCGCCTAGCTTAAATAACTTCCCCTCTAAAAAGGAATTTAAGAGCTTATTCTGGGCCTCAACTCGCTCCTCTATGGCATATGCATCCAGCTCTGAAAACCTGACGGGGCGTTTCCTAAGATTTAAACTGGACCCAGCACGTGAGGCATATTGGGATCTCATTTCTAGGCCACTGGACAGGAAACTGTTCCATCAATTTCGAGTGGGCACATTACCCCTTAATTCCTTTACCTCATCATGGAGCAACAACAATACCAATCTTTGTAGCCGTTGCTCCGGTTGTAAGGAATCAGAGGGGCACTTTCTGTTCGCCTGTCCCCAATATAGTGAACCCCGTTCAAAATGGCTAAAACCCATTTTTAAACGACTAAAATGTAAAAAATCCTCTGAAGCCATATGGGCCTTAAAAACAAACACAACTGAGTTTATTGTGATATGTTTGGCTAAATACCTGGG
Source organism: Lissotriton vulgaris (assembly GCF_964263255.1). Taxonomy (NCBI): domain Eukaryota; kingdom Metazoa; phylum Chordata; class Amphibia; order Caudata; family Salamandridae; genus Lissotriton; species Lissotriton vulgaris. Next base: position 1,640,892,915 of record NC_141691.1, read on the forward strand.
CTGGGCATGGGCAATCAGGGCAAGAAGGAATTCAATCATCACATGACTAAACAAAGTGTGTAAAGTGTGTAAAGTGCATAGTATCTTTTAGCAACTGCCACATAAATTTTTAGGTCTTGTTAAAAGTAATGTCTTGTTTCCAGCTATTCAAATGTTTAATAATTTTTTTAACTTTGGATTCCATTTTGTGTTTAGTCTGTTGTTTACATATAGCCATTTCCATTTTATAAGACTATATTTATTATGTAGAGATATGTAATTGTGTTTTAAATGCTTGTCAAAACCGTCTTTTATGATTTTATTATCGAAATAAAGACATTAAAACCTGAACCTGAACCTGAAGTACTTCAAGTACAATGTTGAATTGCTTTCTCAAACTGGTCATATATATGGAAATTTCTGGAAATGGACCCCGTGGTTTCTTTTTTTTTGTGTAACTCACTTCCTTTCCTGAACATAAGCATTATTTGGAATGTACATTTTTATTTTATCACGTCCCAGGTGCATTAGAAGCTTTCAGTGGTTAATTTGTAAAATAAAAAGTGCCGGGGCTCTCCTCAGGAGGCAGCGCTAACAGGAGAAATAAGCTGGTGCAAACTGCCTCCTGACCAGAGCCCTGGCATTTATAATTCTGGAGAGGACTGGGCTTAACAGCTAGAGCTGCTGATTTCGTAGTTGGGAAACCGGATTCGAGTCTTGGCGTGGCTCAAAATCCTGTGATTATGGGGGAAATTGCCTGCCTTCCAAATGAGTGGGTCCTTAATTGGTGCTATAAGCACTGGTGCTGAGGATTAGGTGCCGGTGCTGAGCACCTGAAAGCCCCTGCTCAAATTAAGCACTGGAAGCTTTCATATGTGAAGACTTTTTTTGGTCCAGCTTTAGCAAATACATTTTGGTTTTATAAAATTATATGCATGATCTACTTATTTTCTGCAAGTCCCCTCTATTATTGTGTCCTTCAACTTTGAATTCTGCTACCATAGCATACAACTTAGGGCAATGGGTCATCATCCTACTTCAACCATTGACCAGCTTCACTGTGAGGGACAGCAATCTTCTTCTTCTCAATGAGCACATCCACACACAAAGTCACACAAAGAGACAACTATGACAATGTGAAATTTGTAATCAAAAACTATTTTACTTTTAGTCATTGTGGATTAGTTTTATATAGCCATATATATGTAACATGGACTTTTTTGGTCACAAGATGACGCAACCGAGGAGCACTAAGTCAAGGGTCTGTCTCAGAGTCTAGTTTTTATTTGGGCAGGATTACAAAAACAAACAAAAAATAAAATTCAAAAACAGAGAAACCCAATAACCCACTGGGAAGACTTTTTCCGTTTCTATCTCTGCATGGATAGCACTGTGCTAATACTATGCTTAAAAAATTTGATAGACAAGCAGACATTTGAGGTGAGCAAATTTAGAGTGTCGCTGGTGTTGAGGGTGCTCTATACAGGAGCTGCTTTCCAGCGAAACATGGGAACTACCTTGAGTTCTCTGCCTATTTTTTGCGTAATTTTTGCGTCACTCTCTGCCTGCAAGGGTATTAATTGAAAACAAGGTTACAGGGACCTTATGGTTGGGCTCAGATTTCACTCAGAAAAAAACATGGAAATTCAGCAGTTATAGTTACCTGAGCCAACTATAATTTACGCCCCTGCAGTGCACTGCTTATGACCTCACATATTATATCACTCATGACATGGTCAGTGACATCACTGATTACATCATGGATGACAACATCGACAGAACCACTAACATACCCACTCACACCCTGATACAGTCTCTCATACACTTACTCACACACCCACTGAAGCATGCACATTCCTATTCAGATATCCATACAACTTGCCACACACCCATTCGCTCATCCATGCAGTCTCTCACAAACCCACTCACTGGCCCATACAACCACTCACACAACCACTCATTCACTCATACAGCTACTCATACAACCACGTACCTACCTATACAACTTACACAGCCATACAAACACCCATACAGCTACTCACACACTAATTTAATCAATCATACAGTTGCTCATACAGCCAGTCATTCACCCATACAGCAATTGACACACATATACAACTGCTCACACACACACTCACATCCACTTACATACCCATTCATTAATCCCTACAAGCACTCAGAGTACCTCTCACTCACCCATACAGACACTCATACAGACATTCACTCTCTAATACTGCCACTCACACACCCACTCAGTTCATCAAACAGCCACTCACTCACCTATACAGCTATTCACACACCCATTTATTCACCCATACAGCTACTTACACCCCCATCTATTCACCCATACAGCCACTCACACACCCAGTGACACAGCCACTCACACACGGATACAGACAGTCACAAAGATACACAGATGACATATGTTAGAAACAGTACCACTTACTAGTAGTACAGAAAAAATAGTAGTTTAGCTTATGGTGTAGCTTAGTATATATCTTTAAGATTCAGAAACATTTACGAAACACGCTCACTGAATGATGTCAGCAGTGATGTCATCAGTGATGTCACTGACCATGTCATGAGCGATGTAATATGTGAGGTCATAAGGAGTGCATTGCGAGGGTGTAAATAATAGTTAGCTTAGCTAACTATAACTGTTAAATTTCAATGGTTTTTTGCGAGTGAAATCTCAGCCTAACTATAATGTCCCTGTAACCTTTGCTTTTTCTGTGAATTTCAACGTTTTTTTAATACTGTTTCCTAGCTATACCGTCACTGTGAACTTTGCCTTTTTCAGTGAATATATATATATGTGTGTGTGTAGATATATATATATATACTAGCAGCCCGTCCCAACGTTGTCCGGGTATGAATTGCTGCCGGCCAGTAGTATATTGTTTTGTAGGATTTCGTTTTGATAGCATTTCTTATCTGTGACAGGCCTGTGAAATGCTCCGATTCACAGTGCACTGCTGATGCACTTAACAGTGCGCATTCAGTATTGTGTGAACTCGAGTTTCCCTACTTTATTTTTCCTTGCAATATTATATAGCGCAAACTCGACAACATGGCATGAGCTCAATTTACATTACAGAAGAACACAATAATTTGTGGTAGGCACGGGGAGACAAAGCGATTTGCCTCGAATCACAGGATGTTGAGCTAATGCCGAGATTCGAACGTAGCTCCCCAGCTCTAAAGTTCGCTATTCTAGAACTTGTGGCGGGAGGTGTGTCTAAAAGTGTATGTCGGTGCTGGCCATCAATGAGAGAGACCTGTGCATTTTTCAAATGGGTGGTGAAAAAATATGAGTATGTTGCTGGAGATGTGGGCCGCCATGCAACCTATGTACTTAACGGGGGAGGGTAAACACCCATTGTTCCGCAACTTTCTTTCCGCATACCATCACTCCGCATACTTTCATTACGAAAGTACCATGACTCGGCAATGCCATTATGACGCATGGCGTTACATTTTATATGCTTTTACCACGCATACATTTACATCGAAATTCGTTGTAAATGCATGAATGGTAAAAGCATGTTTTTTTTTTAAATGTTTGGGTAAGGTAAGTATGGGTATAGTGGAATATGTTTTAGGGTACTGAGGTATATGTTTTGGGGTGTTTGGGTATTTTAAGGGTTCAGATATAGTTTTGGGTTATGGGGTACAGGGGTAGTTTTAGGGTTTAGGGATTGGTATGGGTTTTGGGGTACAGGGGTATTTTTAGGGTTCAGGGCTAGGTTTGGGTTTTGGGGTATAGGGGTATTTTTAGGGTTCAGGAGTAGGTTTGGGTGTTGGGGTACAGGGGTATTTTAAGGGTTCAGGGCTAGGTTTGGGTTTTGGGGTATAGGGGTATTTTCAGGGTTCAGGAGTAGGTTTGGGTGTTGGGGTACAGGGGTATTTTAGGATTCAGGGGTTGGTTTGGGTTTTGGGGTACAGGGTTATTTTTAGGGTTCAGGGCTAGGTTTGGGGGTACAGGTGTATTTTTAGGGTTCGAGGGTAGGTTTGGGTTTTGGGGTACAGGGGTATTTTAAGGGTTCAGGGCTAGGTTTGGGTTTTGGGGTACAGGAGTATTTTAGGGTTCAGGGGTAGGTTTGGGTTTTGGGGTACAGTGTTAAAAAGCGAAAGTACCATTTCTGGTTTTGCATGTTTCCTCCTCCCCATGAAGAAGTTGCAGCAAGCAACGAAACGCGTTGGGAAATTTAATTAAGGGGCTGCAACTGTGTCTTTGCTAATAAAGGGTTGAACCTACCATCGTGGAGTGGCATTCTTAAAGATCCGGGGCACCTGGTTTAATATATATATATATATATATATATATATATATATATATATATATATATATATATATATATATATATATATATATATATATAACATTCTTAAACTTTTTAGAAACATTCAGTCACTGGATGATGTCATCAGTGATGTCATTTAAGTTTTCATCAGTGACATCACTGACCATGTCATGAGTTTTGTAATATGTGACGTCATCAGCAGTGCATTACGTGGGGGCGCGGGTTATAGTTAGCTCAAGCTAACTATAACGGGTGAATTTCTTTGGTTTTGTGAGTGAAATGTCAGGATACATATAACGTCCCTGAAACCTGTGTTTATTCAGTGTATATCTAATGATTTTTAAATGCTGATTCCTAACTATAATGTCCCTGAAACCTGTGTTTTTTTTCCGAGAATATGAATGTATGTATATATGAGTATTAACCTGTTATTTCCCACCCCTGTGGGAAAGAGGATTCTGGCAACAGGAGATGTTTGTGTATATATATATATATATATATATATATATATATATATAAATATATGTATATATATATATATATATATATATATATATATATATATATATATATATATATATATATATATATATTTATATATATATATATATATATTTATTTATATATCCCAGTGGTTATAATTAGGATTGTGTTTCCATAGGAAATGACTTTTTTGTGTTGATAATAACTTTGCCACCATTTGATGAATAGCCACAAAACTTTGTGCAGGGGTCGAGAAAACAGGGTCTCCCTAAATGTGTTTTCTCTATTCATTTTTCCATAGGAACGTTAGACGCAGCTACAGCCCAAACCACAAAACGGATTTACCCCAAATTGGACAGAAAGCTGGATCTTAGTCCAGAAAGATTGTTTTTTTGTGTTTTGGTGTTATTCCGTTCAGCAGTTTTAGAGAAATTAAGATAAAGAAACGTTGTGTGTATCACACACTGCAGGCGATTTATGGACCTGACAAATTTCCAGCTGAGATTAGATTGACTGCTCACACATCAATTAGTAAATGATGGCAGTCATCTCAGGACTCAGAACTCCACACCGAGTAAAAAAGCAACAAAAAAAAAAACATTGGGAGCAGGGCACAGATATCCAGACTCTCTAAGCCTACTGGTTGTGTTCCAGAGGGACCCAACCTGAAACCAAAAACATTTTTATTTTTATTTTGCAGAGGATCTGTGAATTCATGGCAAAATAAAAACAAGATGTGCAGAGTCTGCGCTTGTTTCTTAAAAAAAACAGGGAGGGCTAGGGAAATCCATGTTCTTTTGGTGAGGTGGGCATGCGGCCCCATTCCCAGAGTCTCTAAGAGACCTCTGGGACTCTATTCTCCAGGTACGAGATAGAAAACAAGTGACTGGCATGCACCCCCCTCCCCAAGCCTAACAAGGACCCCATCCCTTGGGGCCGGTTAACAAATGAAGGGATGGTGTTTCACAGCTCAGTTTCTTGAGCCTAATTAGGCACCGGTAACCCCACCCTCTTGGGTCAAAATGCAAATAAAATGAAAGTGGTACCGCATGGTCCCCCTCCTGAGCCTTTGAGCTGCCTGATACCCTAATGCCTGGGCCGTGATGCTCCTTAAAAGGGAAGGGGCATGGGGCCCCACTCTCTCGTCCTTAAACAGGCCCCCAGGAACCCCTTCCCTCTGGGCCAGCTCAGTGACTGTGTCCCGGCAGATCTACCCCAGTGACATTGTAGTTTCCCTCCCTGCACTACCACAGGCAGGGAAACATATGTATGCTCTTATCTGGCAGGAGTATTTTTAAGTCTCCCACCAAACGAGAGCAAACATGGGAGTCTGCTCCCACCCACCGAGTGATTTAAAAAAGCTCCTGCTGGCTAGGAGCAGACTTGTGGTCTGATTTCCTGCCTACATTCCTGCGGGCAAGCAAACAAAAAACATAATGCTCTTGCCTAGAGGGAGCAATCATAGATAGCTGTTCTATTTCCGCGGGAGCAGGCCGGCTCAAGCACCATGCGTGGAGCCGGCTAGGGGCCCTGGATCTCCCCCTACAGCCCACAACTATGTTGGTTGGTGGGTTCCCCGGGTGGGCACCAGGGCACCCACCTATTATAAAGAGAGGCCTTGGGGAAAGGGGTTCCCAGGATCCAAACAGGCATGGAGGATAGACCCCTCTCCTTTTAAATAAGATATGGCCCTGGAGGATGGGGTCCCTGGACCCTTTGAAGGATCATTCCTCTCTTTCTCTAAAGTTGGCCCTAGGAGATGATGTTCCTGCAGCCTAATGAGTCTCAGGGAGGGGGACCCAATGACCTCCCTCACCTTTTTAAATTTAGCCCCAGCAGATGGATGGAGTCCATGTGGGCGTTTAAAGCCTCAGGAAGGGGGGGCGGCATGGCTGCCTTCCCCATTTTGTTGGATTTGGCCCAGGCATGGGCCACCGTGGGGTCTAAAGAGGCTTTTTTTTGTATTTTACATTTCAAACACCAACAGGAGCCCTTTTGCTTCCTTATACTAGGGCACATGACAAACTGGCAATACTATTGACCAAAACCCTTGCATACTACGGTAATCCATGATTCCAGAATCCATGCTTCCATGCAATAAAATACTTATCTGTAGTCTTTAATACAGAGTAATAACAATCTACTCTTAAATCCCTTTTGACTTTAACACATGCTTTTCACAATCAGTATGTCAAGCTGAATGCCTTTGCCATAACTTTTCATAATTATCTGTCAGGCCTTTAACCTTTCACTTGGCATTGTCATTATAAACAACTCAGTCCTTTTTTTTTAATTTTTTTTTAATTTTTATGTTTTTTTATTGAAAGTTCATAACAATATAATGTACTCTATACACAACAATAAATATTAATACAGGAAGATAAATATACATAATGAGAATAAAAGATCAGCTGATATAGCGTAAGGCATTAAATACAATAAATGTGATAAGTTGATAGTCATGTCTACGTTAGATAATTAGGAAAGCTATAAACCCCCACACTTTAACCGCCTCCATGCTGCCACGGGCGCCCAGATCCTTAGCCCCATTTCCCTGGATTTAGCTCCCTTTAGAGCATACAATTCTGACTCGATGTTATGGATCCATAGCATCCTGCAAATCCACATTTGGAAGGTTGGGGCCTCGACATCCTTCCATGCAGCAGCAATTAATATTCTAAAAACAGCTGTCGATATAAAAACGAGCGCCTCAGACTCTGTGCTTAAACCCAGTTTAGCATCACACCCAATTATTAAAAGTGTAGGGGATAGGTCTATTTTGACAGATAGCAGCCTCTCTAAAAACTTTTCGATTTCCATTCTAATAGGGCCTAATTTTCCACAACTACAAAACATGTGCACAGCATCAGCAGGCCCATTCCCACACCTAGGACAGTTGTTATCCGCACTCCTTCCCCAATCATACAGTTTCGCCGGTGTGTAGTATAAATTGAAGAGAGTCTTAAAGTGCTGTGCTCTTAGAATTGAGGAGCGTAGAAACCTTTTATCCATTAAGATAGCTCTGTCCAGGTCAATATCTGGATCTCCCAGTTTAGCAACCCAGGCAGCCTCTGTCTTGAGCATGTCATCGGGTAGCGTTTCCAAGAATAGCCCATATATTGACCTGATTCTGCAACCACCTCCCTTCATATAATCTAATAGTGCACAGTCTTTTGATATATTTATACACGGTCTTTTTGATTTTATTGTGTTGGCCACCTGCATATATTTGAACTCTTGACAACCTTGCAGTGAGTATCGTGACTTCAGAAGTTCGAGGGGCCTCAATACATCCTTTATCATCACTTGACCTAGTGTAGTGATTCCCTGTCTTTCCCAGTGTCTCCAAGGGCCATCCCTGCTTAGGTGCGGGAATAATCCTGATTTCCAAAGTAGGGTATGTTGATTATACTTTGGAATGCTCTGATTTTTCTGTACAGAGGACCATAACCCCCAGGTGTCTTCCAGTATTTTATAGCCTGATGCCTTATAAAAGCGTTTATCATATTTTCTCAGCAATACCCCATATGCTTCACTCCCTAGAGCCAGCTGATAAATAGAAGGGATATCTCCCTGGCTGTGCGGCATATCCTCAGGGAAGAAGAGTATAGCCATTTCTGTAAGAAGGCAAGACCAATTGTAGAACTTGAGATTAGGTACTCCTAGCCCACCCTTTTCCTGGGGAAGAGACATGTATTTGATTGATCTCCTCACCTTGCCATATTGCCAGACAAAGTTCATAAAAATTGCCTCCATTTCCTTGATCAATGTGTCTTCTATTTTAAAGGGGATGGACCTGAATTTATATAGGATCTTCGGGAACATTGTCATTTTAATAACATTGACCCTGCCTATGATTGACAAATGGAGAGTATCTATTCTTTTTAGGTCCTGTTTCATCTTTTCCAGTAGTGGCAAAAAATTGTCTTTGATGATGTCCCTTGGCTGGGCATTGATTGTTATACCTAAATATACTACTGAATCTACGTATCTATCATCCCGTTTGACTATATTTCTTGAACATAGTACCTGTGTTTTTGCCACATTAAGTCGATATCCCGAAGATAAACAACTCAGTCCTAATGTGTTGTTCATAAGCCTCCTCAAAAGGCACCAATCATGTATACCATAATCAAGTTACAAATATGTGCAAGATAAAGTTGTCAAAACAACATAAAATCCCCACCTAATAGAGCCTAATAATGATTACCAAAGTGCAAATCGTGCATCACAATGTTTTTTTGGGTGTGTCACCAAATCCAAAACCCTCCCTATTTCTGTAATCTGCAAGAGTCCAAGCAACACAATACCTGCCTACATGCTTTAGCACAATATATTAACAAGCCATCCTTTAATAAACTAATGCATTTAATGCATGTTTTTCACCATAAGTAAGTAAAGCCCGTTTATCTTGTCATAACTTTTCACTATAGATAGATCATCCAAGGAATGTGACACAACTTTTCCTAGTGAACTGATAAGACCTCTAACCTACATCAATAGTTTGGCACACATGCCTACTGAAGTATGTAAAACCCCTCAGCCTTAAGGAACACATTTATACAGTTGCAAATATGTACAAAATTACAGTTGGCAAAACAATATAGAACAACTCCCAAAAGAACCTAAAAAGAATTGTTGCAGTGAAATTCTGCATTCTTTGTTTGTCAGAAAGTGTAACCAAACACCTATCTGTATCATAATGGAATAACAAATCCATTGTTAGTGGCCTATTGGCTTTTCATAATATAAAATGAGCCAGACCTACAACCTTTGTAATGACTTTGCATAACAAACAGGCCAGAACTATGGTATCTGGCATAACATTTCCCTGCACACCAGTCAAGCCTTTAGCTGTTATCGTTGGGTTGTCACCTTAATCTGTTTAGTCCTCCTGTACTGAGTGTAAGCTTTCCCACAAGATAACCATCAGACACACAGTTTTAAAATTGCAAATATATACAAATAGTCAGTTGTTAAAGCAAAGTATCTCCCAACAGGGCTTTAAAAAGGATTTTCACAGTGGAAATCTTCAATACCCATGGTTTTTGTCCGTAGGGGTAACCAACACCAAAACACTTGCCTACTAAGATGACCAGTGAGTTTCCATGTATCTGTAGGCTTTAATTAAAATAATAACAACCTACCTTTAAGTGCCTATTGACTTTAATGCATGCTTTTCACAATCAGTATGCCACTCCTTCTGCCTTTATTGTACATTTTCACAACAAATAAGCCATTATCATTGTCTTGTGCCCAGGACCAACTCAAACCTTTTCTACTGGCTTTAAGCTTTCCACAAGGCAACCATTGATCATACAGTCATGAAAATAGAAATGTATACAAAATTACAGCTGACGAAGTGAAAAAGTAGATATCCCCATGATTTGTTCGGGTGGAACACCAACTCCAAACCTTGCCTTACTATGTTAATCTGTGAAATTCTATGTAACAAAATAGCTGCCTACAGCCTTTAGTACATTGTAATAACAATCCATCCTTAAAAGTCGATTGTTTTTAACACATGCATTTCGCAATCAGTAGGTGAGGCCTACTGGCTTTGTCATAACCTTTCATAATAAACAGATGAAACCTATTAAATCTGAGCAGACTTTTCCCAATGAACCCTTTGTTTTACCATTGGTTTTATTCCTGACCCAATACTCTTTCCTATACTTTACTATAGGGAGACTCCACAGCCCAGGTGGAGCTCTCCCTAAGGTAAAGTTAATAGAACATTAAAAAAGTTTTTTTAACTCTATAATAAATTAGGTAAATACATTTTCATTAAAAATAATGCTATTTAATATTTAGTTTACATGCAAAGCAAATGAAGAAAATGCTACACCACCATTATATTAGTTTTGAATTAACTCTTCAAATAACATAAATATATTACATTAAATCAAAAATAAATTCTGAAGCTTAAATTAAAAAATAAATTCCCCATTTTGCATTACTAATAAAACGTCATGTATGAAATAATTAAATGAATTTAATGATAATAAAAAAGGTTGTTAAAATGCTTTCCAATTTAATTTAAAATCGTTTTCAATAAGTTATATTTTAAGTCTCTATCTCCGATACTTTCTTTGGGATGGTTGTGCAGTATTAGTGGTTGGATGTGAGTGATGCTAAACTTATTATTGTTTCTTTTTTTGGTAGAAGTGACCTACACTCACCAATTTGATTCTATTCCCTTTTTCAGGGGTAGAGATATTTAAGTTTACATTTTTGAGTCAATTTACAATGGAATTTTGCACAAAGACAATAGTAGTAAAGTTAGTCAAAAGAGTAAGAGTGCATTATATGAGTTAATTACACACAAGTGTAAATTACTTTTGTGGGCAGCCCTGATTGAATCTTGCCATCCATCTCCCCACTCTGCATTTAGCTTCCACTCCAACACAAACATTTTTTTTAAAAGATAACTGGCATCCTGCCACCCACCAACAACACCCTTTCTTCATCTAATTTTTCGCCCCCCTCCCAAAAATGATAACAATACCTGGGCTTTTGCCATCTGCCCCACTAGACTGCGTGCTTGCCTTCCCCAAGCATGATGCCTGCTTATGACAGTTCAGTAGTGGCTGGTGCAGGTAAGCGTTGTAAGGCGGGCAGGGGAGATGTCGATAGACAATGGAATAGGATTTATTTATTTATTTTCCCTATTCTGTCTGTCGATATCCCCTCGCCTCACTGTGCTTACCTGCACAGGCCACTGCTGTGACGGTTGATGTTTAGAAAGACCCTCTAGGGGAAATGGCGATAGACAATGGAATAGGATTGATCTAATTTTCCCTATTCCGTCTGTCGATATCCCCTCCCCGCCCCACCTCGCTTACCTACACCAGCCCCTGCTGTGACGGTTGATGCCTAGAAAGACCCTCTAGGGGAAGAAGAGGGATTTCAGCAAATTAGCTGTTTCCTAGCTCTAAAACAAGAAAGAAAAGGTATAATGATTATTGGTAATCCGGGTTTAGCATGTTGCCTTCTCAGAGTTTCCCTGTTACCTACTAGAAAAGTAATTTTACGGCCTCTTCTTCTGTCACCAGATAGTAACTCCTATAGGAGTGCCAGAAAACTGAAACAATCCTCAGTTGAATCTATCTCATTCTTGAGATTTTCTTGTGCCCACTTGCATTTTAGTCTATGATGAAGAGGAATCCGCAGGTGCTCTTTTGAAGCATTTTAAGTCCAAATAACAGTTGAACATTCACAATATGTAAAAGTGTACCATTTTATTTTTATTGTGAAGTATTTAACTCTCCTATGTTATCAAAAATAATTAATTGAAAGAACAAATACACATCTTGAAAATGGTTTCAAATAATTCACTATACAAAGAATAGCGTCTAATGATAAAGGAATATAGGAATGTAAAATGCAGTTCAGAGATTGATTGAAAAATACACTGGAAGCCTCGTTCAGAGAGAAACAGATGCAAGATATGAATTGATGGTACTGGTTTCTAAACCCAATTTAATAATTTATTTTCTCAAAAATGATCATTGGTTAGCAGTCTACAACGAAATAAACTTAGAATGTAAGTGGCTCGTGAATACATCTTATTATTCCAGACCACTACCTTTCTTTCAAACAGTAAAACTTTCCATTAATTTGCACATTAATAAAGATGCTGAAGGTGTCAGGTTTGTCTTTTTTTGCATCAAGGTTATCTACTCTACTTGTTTTCCACTCTGATTCATTACACATTAAGTTGTCATAAAAATCAAGCAAAGTGGTAAGTCGAGTTCTGTTCCAACTTTTTGAAATTCAGGAGACCAAACACATATTAAAACCCTGCGCTTTGTAATTTTGGACAAAACTGACAGCATTTTGTTTGAAACCTTCGTTCTGTCTGTGTTGACCCTTTTCAGATTACAACAGCAGAAAATGAACATAAATCAAGACAGGCATCACTTTAGATAATCTTAATCATAGCGTCTCAAAACAGCGCTACTCAGAGTTTAGTGTCATGTTCCATTTTACTACCTGTGTAAGGGACAGCAGGCCAACAACAACAACTCAATCTGGAAGATTGCAAAAATGGTAATACTCTGCTTCGGTATATTAGGTTTTTTTTTTATATAGTGTAAGAGATAACACACATTTTTTCTTTCTGAACAAACACCAGACGGCTCCTTCGCTAAGGCAGGGGAGCATTGCCCACTGCTATACGAGCAGTTTAAAAAGGAAAAATAAAATGATAATAACGTAATGTAAATTATAAAAAAAGTTCAATTTCTGCTTAGGTAAGGGCGGGGGCTAGGTTGGCTAGAGCAGGGGCCAGGGGGGAGTGGTAAGCACACTCTGAGTGCGGATGATGGTTTGGCCGGCCTTCTTGGACCGGCCACACAGTCATGCGCATATTGCATGTTCTCCACCAGCTGTAATGCATAGCCTGGGTGGAGAAAATGCAAGGCCTCCCAGTCCCTCTATCAGCACCAAACCACGGTGCTGAGATCAATCAAAACGTTGTTGTAAGGCAAATTGTGATAAGCTAGACAAGTCTCGGATCCTGTGTGCTTTCTGGTTCCTGCTCTTGGAGTCGACCGAGGAGCTGAAGAAGACTGAGAAGCTGTGGTCGGCCCGCAGGTAAGTGATCCAAAAATAGTTTTTTTTCATTTAGCCCCTCTCCTCCACCCGCCACCGCATTAATTAGTGCCTACCACTGTGAACAAATGCTATAATGTTTGTGCTAGTTTATATCTTAATGACCTATAATTCAACAAGGGAGACATAATTACAATGGTGGAATCTGCATGGTTCTTGAAGTTTGTGTTATGAAAACTCTTGAATTTGTTGAAATTACACATAACCCAATATTTGGATGCAAGAAACTCATTCAACAAGAGATATTTTTTGTTCTAATTAGTCCCCTACCCGTATCTCATAAGACATTAGTATCCTAAGTCTTTGCTTGTGTGAAGAAATATTCTGGTGATGTGGAGTTCTCTTCAGCCGTACCCTACTGCCTTGCCCCGCTGAGGACATTTGATTTTCATTCCAGAGTCTGAAGTAAAACTTTTCACTGGGATGAACCCTGGTCCGTGTATTCGACCCATGTCCATTGCGATTGGTCTTAAACCTTACCTGTGTCCCGGTCAATCGCAACCAGATGACTACAATTGGCATTTATTGCTTTTTGTTGCTATTTTTAACCTTAAACCTAAAAAATTAATAACTCCAGTTCTACTGATTGGAGATTTGTTGTTTGGTGTCATTTTATTTATTAAAATATACTCTCTTTTTCTAAATTGGTTTCGTTTTTTGGTGTTGTGTTTTCACTTTATAACTGATTGAGAACTGCATAAATGTTTTACACATTGACTCTAAGTTAAGCCTGACTGCTTTGGTTTATTCAGTAACTTTCGTGGTTCACCATGACAAGGATTGTGATTATTATTTTACCTGGGTTTTCCTCCTCAGCTAATAGCACTGCCTCTTACTGCCCTGTTTCTGGCGTACAACAAGCAACCTTGTTATTAATATGAGGAGGTCCAAGAATGATTAGGAAGGTTACACAAAGCTCTGTTGGCAACGTTTAGGACTGTTTTGAGTGTTGAAATGGAATATGGGATGGGGCACTAGTAGAGTATTGGTAAGTCGATGAGATTTTGACTGTCTTGGATGGAATCTGTGAGCATATGTTGCTTATGGTCAATAATTAAAGTTGTGCTGCAATGCCTGTATTGTGAGTGATGATTCCATTTTCATAAATAGTCTGAAGAGAACTCCCAGTGTTAGACCTGTCAGGCTTAGCGTAGTCTTACCCCAAACCTTTTGCTGTTAGCACTCCTATTTTTGCTAATCTTTGTTTTTGCTGGCCTTAGGACTTTTGGCTTACATCCAGTTGGCAACTAGGCACATTTTATTGACTTGTTAGTCCCTAATAAAGTGGTACTGCATATACCCCGGGCCTGTAAATTAAATTGTATTAGTGGACTTACAGCACGTATTGTGCCATCTACTTAAGTAGTTCTTTAAACATCTCTCAGGCCAGCCATTGCGGCCTGTGTGTGAAGCTTTAAGCTGCCATTTTTACCTGGCAAAATAAACCTTTTCCCGGGTCCAAACCATTCCTTTTTAATACATGAAGTCACCCCTAGGGTAGGACTTGAAGAGCCCATAATGCAGGGTTCAGTGTGTTTAAAAAGTTGGATATGTACTTTTAAGATTTACAGATCTTGTTAGTGAAAAACTCTTAAATTCGCTATGCAGTATTGCAAGGCCTACCTCTCCTATAGGAATAGATTAGAGTTACCTTATTACATTTAATAAGCAGTAACTTCCAAATGGTAAGAGATAAACAGTTCATGTTTGCTGCCTCTAAAATTGTAATGAAGAATCCTCTTTCATGGTGAAATCAGATTTTTTTTTTACAATTTTTAAAATGCCACTTTTAGAACACTGAAAATTTCCTACCGTAGCCACTTGGTGCCTGCAGCCTGTTTCTGGATCATATGACAGGTGTAGTTGGCAGTTGGTTTTCATGTAATTCCTCTGAGACAGCCACACACCATAGCGATCTTTGGCGTGCCGAGATAGGCCATCACTGGCAGAATGGGAGGGCAGAGTTAAGTGCAGCCCCACTTACACCTTACTAGTCTGTTTTCTGCCTTTACACTAAGGATTGTATACCCCATGCAGCTAGTCTGGAACCTGTACACTTCAAACGGAAAGCTCTAGAAGCTTCTCCCACTTCAAATGAAAGCCAAGGTATGAACATTAGACCCCAGAAATCAACTTTTCACTACACTTCTGGACCTTTGTATACTCTGCCAGGAGGAAGAATTGCTGTGGTGGGGGGCGCTAGGTGGGGCACAAGCAGAATGGCTGCACTGGAGTGAGGCTCCTGCAGCTCGGCGCAGTCATTCGGCCAAAAATAATGCCCAGGTGGTCTTAGTCGGAAAGTAACTGCAGCAACGAAACAATTATGCACTTGTGATACGATATTGAAATTTAGGAGTGAGTGGCGTGCTGCTATCTATCACTACGGCGCTGCTGTGAAATCACAGCTGCGAGGAGCCTGAGGGCCTGGTGCTGCTGCCGGGCGGAGCTTACTATGCAAGCGACGCGGTACCCACGTGGTGGCTGGGCCTCATATCGGAGACGGTCCTCCAACCTGAAACAACTGAGGATTGCGGTGAGTGAACAAGCAACTCACCCCAGCGACTGTCAATCGGCTGAAAAGCGTGCTCACCCTAAATATCAGACAGCCCAAATACCACCCTGCTGCCCTACAACCATGTTGGCTTCTTTGCAGGCGCCTCGTCACCAATGATTCCGATGACTGAAGAGCGGGCCGTTGCCCCAGGTCGAAACTCTGCGGCGCTTGTTCCTCGGCCTAGTGACAGTAGCTCGGCGTTGTGGCGAGGCGCCCGCAGCACAAATTAGTGCACAGTAGCTCGCAGAAGCCCCGTCTGGGACTTGCTCAATTTAACTGCATTTGGCAAGCCGGTGTTAGCACAAATGGAGAGGAGCTGAAAACCCTTATGCAGAGCAAAGCAGCTGATACTGCCCCAGACAAACTGACAAACTGCCATTGTTTACTAAGCTGCACCAAGTGGAAGACTTTTTAAAACACCTCATGTGCCACAAACAATCCTCTACCATGCCAATCTCATCACCCAGATCAATATCCCTGGCCACGAAATAGCCGACGCTGAAGACAGGGCACAACTTCTTGCTGAGACACTGGTGATATCGTCGGGAAACAGGGACACCCGTCATCGAAAATACATAAATTTTAGAAGCAGTCGCCTGAAATCGCGCATCAGATAAGTGACATTTTGGGACCATGGGACACTTAATTCCAAACATCCTGACCCTTTCGGAGCCAGACCACTCCATCGTTCTGACTCTCCGAGGGTGGGGTGGGCACGTGATCCTAGGAGTTCCCCTCCCAAGGGTGCTCCCCCTTTGTTCTATGCTGTGGATTCACATACAGCTTGTTCTCGAAGTTACAGGGACTTGAGGAGTGGTTGGGGAAAGTCTTTCTGGCATGTTTGGGATGCTTCATTGGGAGGGGGAGAGAATGGGCAGTAGGGTTAAAGCAGCTATGGGGATCCTGTGCATTAATGACAGAGTACCATTCACTATCTTATATGATTTAATGTGTTTTAGTGGTTAGGTTGTTGTGTACATGTTTCAAGAATAGTGTGAGGTAGTTGGAGAGTGTTTCCTTTCTGACTTTGGAGTGTCGTTGGAGCATGCCATCAATGGGAGGATGCTGACTAAAAAAACTAAAATATAAAACTAAAATATGATAATGGATTCCGAGAGCTGCAGACTTAACATTAAATTTAGAGTAGGGGTGGTGCATTGGTTCCTAGTTTAGTATAATATATATATATGTTTACCAACACGCTTGATAATAATTGGTTGAATAGCCTAATCACCCTGCAAGCTGATGAAAAATAGAGTGCCCCTTTCAATTTTTTCTTTTATTTCCCTAGCAATCTGCTCTAAATATGTATGTATACATTTAACAGTGATTTTGTAGGAAAAGATCATTGAAGGAAGTGGCATGTAACTTTTAATGTAGATTAACCTTGTGGGCCAATTTTTTCATGATTAATCCTTGTCAAAGAAATATTGGCCGCTTGTGTTTATTCTTAACACTTTAAATGAAAGTGGTGTAATTTGCTTTATAGTACACTTCTTTGATTTCAAGGAGTATGAGTGCAGCTTGCTTACTTTTCTTTAGGGTGGAGAAGGATTATTATCTTCTAATTGGCAATAATAGTTTACGTTCCTCTTTTTGATATGGTTATGAAGGACAATTTTTGCGCAAGGTGATCTTTTACTTTCATTGGTATCTATTGTTCTAAATGTTTTGATGGGATATGATAAACTGGCACTAGATGGTACTTTAATTTAAGGGGCTGCGATCGGAATCTTCAAATGAGAGCAATGATGTGTTAATTAGGTTTGCTATATCCTCCGCTGGTAAAAGAAAGAAATGCTCAATAGATTATGCTATATATAGGATATAGAAAGCATTGGTTTTCTGAGCCAGATTCATTGCATGAAGAATGAAGGCTTGTTTATTTGCTGCCTGCGAGGAATTGGGACCTGGTGGTAACAGCTTTCCAATGTCACTGAGGAATGGTTAGGTTGTTTTAAATCCTGTTTCTGTAGCCTACTTTTTTATATATATGAAAGTTTCCTTTGTTTGATAAATTGAATCGTTGATGTTTTTATTAAACAACGCTCTTTATTGCACTATTGATGGCTTTATTGTGTGTTTAGCACTTGAATTTCTCAGTTTATTACAACTCAAGGCTTGCCATTTTTAAGTGTGCCAATTTCCTATTGCACCCCCTATGAGTACCAGGACAAATTTTTGTTTTCTTTGTGTTGACATGTTCCAGCAAATCCTAAGGGTTGTTATGTTGTGATGAATATTTTTGTTATCAATGCCTAGCTACTCTTTTTGAAAAATATTTCTAGTCTTTCTCAAAGTCATTCCTAAATACATTGTTCAAGGGTCAAATCTGGGTGTTACTTCAACTGGTTGCTTGATTGAAAATTGTATTAGAGGCTTGACATCCAGCAGGAAGATGATTTAGGACCCTGTAGAATGAAAAACACCTGTCCCTCACCTACAAATGCACCGAATAAATGCATCTTATATCTTTTCACAAAATCACGATTATCCAGTGAAGTAACAGTATCTTTAAGTGGAGTAGCTGTTGCAATTGGATGACAGTAAAAAGGTTAAAATTATAATGGTCTATTTTTATCCCACTTGGTGCAATTATCAGAGTTAGCGTCTGTTTCTGCCATACATATTGTCTGTTATCTCTCTAAATTGCATTGAAAACTCTTCGGATCCATGATTTGGATAATGAGATGTCAGTAAGTTGGTAATACAGCTAATTTGTGGGATCCGTTGGCAATGTTTCTCACTCTGGCTTCTTCTTTACCCCTTTTAAGCTTCATTGGCTTTCAGAGTTAATTATCCATAACTTCTTGGCCTTCACTCAGCTTGTGATGACGGCTCACTTTGTTCACATGAGCTTTTACAGCAGAGGTCTTCAAACTTTTTTACTATGAGGCCCCCCTAAGCAAAACGTTTTGAGCTCGGTCCCCCCTCCATAACTTTATGGCAAGGATTGGGGGAGCGGGAGGGACAGGGCTGCATGTAGGGAGCGGGGCTTATCAGACGATTTCAGGAATATTTTTTCTATAGCTTATGATCTGCGCTAAATATGAGACTTATAAAACAGCAAATGCTGTAAACAAAAACATATTATCCCAAACAAACTGCTTCCCATAATTGGGGTGTTATGAGCCCCTCACACTCTTTGACCCCAATGTAACTGCAACTGCTGCACTGATGATAACTGCAGTCCTGAGTAGCAGGCTATCTCCTCTGCATCTTTTACCTCTTCCCCATCATGACGAATCATCACCTTGGCCCTAATGCTTGAAATGAAAATGAGCTCTAATGCCCATTTCTTTAAGGTAGACAGTCATAACTGTGATGCAGTGGGCCCCTCAAATCCCTGGGCCCCAGTCCTGCTGCATCTGCTCCCTTAATGATAACCAGCAGTGGCCACTTACACACTTGGCAGCAGTGCCAGCTTCACTAATGAATGTTCCTTACATTTTTTTTATATTTTCCCCTTCTTTGGGGTATCTCTCTGAAGAAGCTGTCTCTGGCCATTTTTTAACATAAAAATGAGTCCCCATACAGTGCTCCCTATTCTGGCCCTTCTCTTTGATAAAATATCTATGAATCACACTCCTTTACTATGTCTCCTAGATCATTACAGTGAGGCCCCAGGGATCAAGAGGATTAGGGCTCTGCATCTTAATGCAACCCTGCTGACCTTCTACCTGCCACCCTATGGACTCAGCTTTCACAAAAACCTGCCCCTGAATGGTTAATAATGATTTAGATGTGCCTCTACTTGACAGCAAAGGGTGTGGTGGTAGTGCAGAAAGTTAAAAAAGAAACCAGCCTTTTTACCAGCCGTTAATTGATTGAGTCACTTAAAGCCAGGGCTACTGGAATTATCAGTTTCTGCAGCAGCAGCGTTTTCCACATAATTATCAGTGTACTGCATTTGCTAATTAATCTTCCTTGATCTCTTTTATCACCTCAATTCACTATTCACCATGTTTTCTACTCGTTCAGCGAATTGCTGTACCATTTGTTGCCCCCACATGCACTAACCACATCATTTCACTCATGTATTTTGATGCTGCTCTTGTTTACATAGATTCTCTTTTTGTACTCCTCTGGAAAAAATATGTATTAATAGTCATTTACGGTACAAAAGGGTGTGGTGATGGACGGAGCATCTGAACCAATCATACAATCACACCTAGTCAACAGATCTGGGTTTAATCCATCACCGTTCTTTAGCCCACTCTGCCACCCCAGTTCAGACATTGCCATATGCAAATCAGTCTGACCCTGTGCCTCATGGGAACAGTCCAGCCCGAACTGCCAAGCCATGCCTTCCCTGGACCGGAAAAAAGCTTCATAGGACCGTTGTCTGGCATTACAGCCGTCTTCAGCCAGGCTTGCTTGAATCCAGTGGCAACGTGAGCAAGGGACTCACGTCTGAGCATACCCTGCCAACGTATGGCGAACAAAGCGGTACAAAAGGGGGTGATGATGGACGGAGCATCTGAACCAATCAAACACTCACACCCAGTCAACAGATCTGGGTTTAATCCATCACTGTTCTGGAGTTCTGGACTTTTTGGTTCCGTCCAGAGGTGTCAGGGAACAACACCCAAAGACCCCGGAGTTCCACCTGCCTTGGTGCACAAATGAACAGAAACACGGGCTTCTCGATGGTGGCGTCAAAGACCAAAGGTTTATTACTGCAGGGACACAGAAGTCACAGAAACTACGCATGGGCAGTAACTAGGAGCCTGTTCGATTTGTACAAAGAGGGTTGCACCTTATATACTGAATTTTAAGCTGGGGGGCAAATTCTTTACATGTAATACATTCCCAAAACCTTTGTGTCTAAAACAATAAATATTTGGCGTTACACAGGAACCGTCGATAATATCTGAGGCCAAACATTACGAAGAGAGGGGTTCCCACTAGTTTGTCACAATTCCCTGTCAATATTGCATTCAGGATCCGGACCGCCTCATCGTAAAGTTCGTTACCTCCCCCTAATAAAAGATTCAGAAGAAAAGAATCAGAGCCAGGTGTGGAAGATAGAAAAGTGGGATAAGGGATGTTTGTGGGTTGTAAATGGGCAAGGCTACCGGCTTCGGCCACCTAATCATGATCAGGACAATGGACACGGAGACCAGTTTGGCAGGACTGGCCTCGGGCAGAGGAGGCAGCCTTTGTCGAGTCATGCAGCTACAGCGTGAACTGGTTTAAGGTGCACGTGTCAAGGAAGAGGTGAATCTCCGGCTAAGGTTACGTGTTCTTAATCGAAATGAAGTGATCAGAGGTTATTGCGTATGTGAGGGCAAGAAACACAAAATGGCGGCCATGATCTAAGATGGATGCCGTGGGTAGATCAGAAATGTGTTTATAAAAGGAGTGCTCTTGCTCGTAGCGTAGCGAAAACACCAGGATATACTAAATGGATCATTTGCGGTTCGCTGATACCAATATTATGTATTTCCGACAATGTTGAAAACACGGGTTCAAATCGTCACGGAACCTCAGACCCTCCTTTTGCCCTTACATAGGCAATTACTCAGTCTATGTCAGAATCTAATTCTATGCTCATCAGGTCAGTGACATGCTGTTGTATCATCATCCTTTCTCGTGTCTTTTCTCCAAACGCAGGTGGTTTCCTAAAACAAGTTGCAGTACAAAGACTACACAGAGCAGGACCACACTGGATAATCAGACAACATGAGAATAGGAATACTAAGATGACACCAATGACCATCAGAACCTTCCATCCCCACGCTGAAATCAGAGTCCAAAACCACTCCATGAAGGACCAGTTTCCCTTGTCTACATGTATGGAGTCGGAAATCTTATGTAGCTTAGAGATCGCCTCATAGACTGTTGGAGCGTTATTAGGAATAAAGACACAGCAGCTCGATTGGATCATTCTGCATACCCCACCTCGATCTGCAAGTATAACGTCTAGAACCATACGGTTCTGCAACGTCATGAGTCTATCCGCCTGAAGCTCAGCTGTCAAATTGCTAAGGGCACCAGCAGTTTCGGTAATAGTAGATTCAACTACCCGTGTTAGCTGACGTATGTTTCTACTATTGGCCATAGGCCCCCAGAACGGAAGGAAGCCTTTGAAAAAGTCTCCAGCTTCCTGACCAGCGGTATCTTCCTTGCTGAAGACACCTCTCGCTACTCTGGTTCTGTGGTAATCAGATGAAGCAGTGTATGTCGGAGGCAACAATCGAGCAATATAACATGATCCTGAAAAGTCGGCAGGTAGCCATGTATAAGCTCTATCTTGACAGATGAAGTAGGTACCCCTAGCAGTAAGAAAGGCAGGGGAAGAGTTAGCCGGAAACACATAAGTCTCTACGCACTCACTCCTCCCTAGCTGAGCCCTCGGATTTCTCCCATTACCCTGCAGACAGACTTGACCTCGGTGAGGTACGACCCAGATTGGAGTTGAGCTTTTACGCTTGCTTTCTCCTAAACTAAGGCGATACTCTGAAGTATTCCAACTTAAATACACTCGCAATTCGTCTCTAGGGTATGATGGAGTATTATTGACGTCCTTGACCATGTCAATAATTCCCTGGACTAAGGCTTTGTTGGCAGAGTTATATTTAGTGGAACGCGGTGGACGTGGAGGATAGGTTTCAAGGGCATAAGCAAAAATGGTTTGGAGGGCCTGAAATGATCCATTGTAGCTGAAAGGCAAAACCAGATAGGGAATACCTTTATCCATAGTGTGGGGTATCAAGCCACACACCCAGCAGTCTGTAGTGTTAACTACCAGTTGGTGTTGGTGTAAGAGCTGTACAAAAGTGTTGTTAATGAACTCTGAGCGTCGAGCTTGCTCATGTTCAGGAAACGAATGAAAAGAGTGTATAGAAGAAACAGTAGAAGTAGCAGGATCAAGGGGAGGTATTGTAGTAACTGGCACAAAAATCAAATTTATACTGAAGACGATTCCACCCACCAACGTTATCAAAATAATCAAAAATGTAATGGCACATTGCATCAAAAAGCATTTGCTATGAAGAATTCTATAAAGTCTGTTTCTGCGAACATAAATCACATTTTCTCGTTGCAGCGCAGGAAGCTCCATCTTCTACAATCCGCTCGCGACCACTGATGATGTGTACGTAGGTGAAAATGCCTCTATCAGCCCTGGGAGTTCCCAGAACCAACAGAAAGATCGACCTTGTGTCAGACCCCTGCAAATTCAACTAGGCACACAGCCACGACCCTACGGCTACCCAGACGGCAAGGCAATTTTAAAAACAATAAACAATAGCAAACTTCCTGGCTGAAGGCAAAAGCTCAATATATCAAAATCACAATATGCAGTTGCCTGCTTTATTTGTCCATTTTACGGCTTCTTAAGTTATATTTCTGTTTCGCTGGTACTGTCTGATCAGCAAATAGCGTTTCACTAGTAGTTGTTGCAGTGTTTAAGTTCGCAGATGGCAAAGTTTCTTCTGATGCTGGAGGCAAATGTTCAGCGTTCAAAAGAGTCTTTTCAGGAGGAGAGTCAGGTTTTAGAGTGTCAGTAATCAATTCGGCATCGCTGAAAGAGATGAACTTCGGCGTGTTTTCAAATTCGGAGGCACCAATTCCCTTCTTCACCCAGTCGTCGTAAGGGAGCGGCAAAGGCACACGCTTTACATGGGACGCATGCACCCAGTGCTTGCGTCCAGCCACACGAACCGCTGTCCTCGTTGCCAGTAGGATTTGGAAGGGCCCCACAAATCTCGGTTGAAGGTTCTTCGTCCTCGCGAAGTTCTTGATGACAACGAACTCGCCTGGTTTCAGCTGATGCCCTGGACTCTCCGGAGGCTTTGGCAAAGCATCGAAAACCTGTTGATGAATAAGACTCAATTTAGCAGTCAAGTCGTAAAGGTAGTCTATCAACATAGGATATTCTAGGGAACAAAACTTTTTAGGCCTTGGCACACCCCAAATATTTGCCGGGCGGCCAAAAATTATCTCATAAGGACTGAGTCCTACCCTAGAATGTACAGTTGCTCTCGTTGATAGCAAAGCCAAAGGAAGTGCGTCTGGCCAGGCTAAACCTGTGGATGCTTGTATTTTAGCCATTTTCAGCTTGAGGGTGCCATTGTAACCCTCCACTAAACCAGCAGACTGGGGATGGTTTGCACTGTGGAATTTCTGATTCAACCCTAGGCCGGCACACACACTCTGCATAACTTTCCCTATAAACTCACTTCCGTTATCTGACCATACAATCCGTGGCATTCCGTACCTAGGGAAATATTCTTTGAGAAGAATCTTGGCAGTTGATAGGGCAGTATTGTCCTTTAGTGGATATGCTTCGATCCACCTGGAAAAAGCACAAACTACCACCAGGACATACTTCAAATTATTGCAGCGCTCCATGTGAATGAAGTCTAACTGAATCACTTCAAAGGGGCAGGAAGGGGGAGCGAAATGACCAGCTGGAGTTGGAGTTCCCTTGCCAGGATTATGCATCAAGCACACCATACAATTTTTCACCACTCTCTCTGCACACTTACTGATCCCATCATTCTTCCAGACCGGAGCCAACATCTTACAAATTCCCTTAGAACTTATATGCGCTACTCCATGCGCCATCGTCACTACTGCAAGCACATACGCATCGGGCAACATCCAACGCTGCTGTTCTGTCAAATCAATCCAACATCCATTCGAATCTAATTTGCCCATACTTTCTCTCCATACACGTTTCTCTTCCTCAGTTGCTTCTTTCTGAATCTCTTTCACACTTTCCATAGTATTCTCGCACATTCCAGACTCAGCAATCCATCTTGCAGACGTAGCAACATACATTCTGCTCATCGTGTCTCTAGCTGTCTGTTTAGCGATTTCATCAGCAAAAGCATTCCCACGACCAACATCATCCGTGATTGCTTTATGAGCACTGCACTTCACAATCGCAACTTCAGTCGGTAAGGTTAGAGATTCCAACAAGTCATTAACTAGCTGGCCATGTTGGATCTTAGTCCCATGGGACGTAATGAAACCTCTTTCTCTCCACAACCGGCCAAAACTATGGGCCACGCCAAATGCGTACTGACTATCTGTAAACACATTCACTCTCTTTCCCTCCGCTAAAACACACGCTCTTGTTAGAGCTATTAATTCTGCAGCTTGGGCAGAATTCTGACTCACTCTTGCAGTCTCCACAATCGTCTTCAAAGTCGTTACTGCGTAAGCAGCAGTCACATCACCATTCTCCAATTTAAAACATGATCCGTCCACATATAGCGTACCATCTGGATCGGATAGCGGAGTATCCTTTAGGTCGATGCGTCCTTTTGTCTCTTCCTCCGTTTTAAAACAACAATCATGTGGCTCGGAATCACTCGACTCTTGATCAGTCGGCAACAGCGTTGCTGGATTCAATACATTACATCTTTTGATCTGAATATGACTCGCTAGTAATGTCAGCTCGTAACCAGATGGTCTCGCACTGGTAAGGTGTTGTGTCTTCGTTCGATTCATGAGTGTATCCACTGCATGAGGAACCATGACCACTAGCATGTTGTTCATCACCAAACCAGCAGATTGTCGAATGGAAGCCGCAGCTGCCGCTGTAGCTCTCAAACAACTAGGCAACGCTCTAGCTACCGGATCTAATGTTGATGAAAAATACGCACAAGGGCGTTGTTTATCACCAAACTTCTGTGTCAGAACACTCAACGCGCAACCTTCCCTCTCATGAACATAGAGCGTGAATGGCTTACTATAATCAGGTGTACCCAATACAGGAGCTGAACACAAGGCTTTTCGTAATTCAGTAAAACTCTCTTGACATTCATCAGACCATGGTACCGGACTCGGAACATTTTTCCCAGTCAAAGCTACCAACGGTTTTGCTAAAAGAGAAAAATTTGGGATCCACTGCCTACAGTAAGAGGTAATACCTAGAAAGGCACGTACTTCTCTCTGTGTGCGTGGAACACTCATTTGTGTAATTGCTTTTATTCTCTCTGGGGTCAACTTCCTTCCCTCCTTTGACAAGAGATGACCTAGGTAGGTCACTTCTTGGCAGCAGTATTGCAATTTAGAAGGAGACACCTTGTGATTCAAATTAGACAAATGATGCAATAACGAAATCGTAGCTGCTTTGCAAGTTTCCTTGTCATCAGCAGCCACTAAAAGATCGTCTACATACTGTATTAGAGCAGAACCTGGAGGAAGGACAAAGGAATCTAACTGGCTTTTCAGTGCTTGACTGTAAATGGATGGGCTCTCACAATAGCCTTGTGGAGCGCGTTTAAATCTGAAACTTCGACCTCCTAGACAGAAGCCGAAAATATCTCTGCTTTCCTCGGCTATCGGAATGCTGAAAAAGGCATTCTTCAAGTCGATGACTGAGAACCAAGTAGCTGTAGCAGGAATCAGTGTTAACAAAGCAGTAATGTCTGGAACTACAGGAAACTGCGGAATTACAATCTTATTAACTTCTCTAAGGTCTATGACAAACCTATAAACTGGAGGCTTTGTAGGATCAGTTCGTTTCAAAATTGGCAGTACAGGACTGTTGCAGACATTTCCTCTCGTTTCTTCGACTACACCTTTCTTAATCAAATCTTGCACAATCAATAAAAGTGCACGCTCACCTTCACTAGATATTTTGTATTGAGGAATTCTTGGAAATTTCACATTTGCTTTCAAAGTCACTACATATGGTGGTATTTCTAAGAGACCTACATCATTAGGACCAGTCGCCCAAAGAGAATCAGGGAGTGAACGCAGCTCTGGCGGGAGTGCATCCATTGACAAGTACATCGGAGAAGTGATATTTTTACCCAATGTAAGCTGTACTCCTTCCGGAGAACAGTACAATGTCGCATATAGTCGTTTTAACAAATCTAAACCAAGCAGATTTTCATTACAACCTGTCGTCAAAATCAGAGGTGCTTTCAAGTGACATGGTCCAACAGAAATAGACAAAGGACCAGATATCGGGTTGTAAACAGGGGCGCCTGAAAAACCTACAGAGACATTTGTTGAGCCAGACAAAGGTGCGCCAGGGAGTTTTGCATGAATGATTGAACTTTTTGCGGCACCAGTATCCAACAGAAACGGTTCGACTACACCTGATGTTGGTACTGCGACATAAGGCCCACTCTGATCCACTGGAACTGATACTACTCCCTCTCTCTGTCCATGGCTGTCCTAGTACCCATTTTGCTGAAAACCCTCATCTACTTCACAATAGTCCTCAACAAGATATTGTTGAGATCTGTTTTGCTGAGTGGATTGTCCATTTCGTTGATCAAAGTGATTGGAAGGACGATCATTCGTTTGTGGAGGCATAGCACCTCGTCCTCGACCTCTAGAATTTTGCACAAAACCACCACGACCTCTCTGAGCTGCTGCTGCATTATTCTGTGCTAAGATTGGACATTCATTTTTGTAGTGACCCTCTTTCTTACAATATGCACATTGGTTCCACTGATATTGAGGTCTTGATGCACTATAATCTGTCCTTTGGTACGAACCTTGCTGCATATTAGTCTGATTCGTGCGAGGCGGATACGCCTGCTGTAAAAGAACTTTAGTTTTTAAATCTTTCGTTTTCTTTTCTGATTTCTCCTTTTCCTCTTTATCCCTGTTTTCGTAGTATTGCGCAGTCGCAAGTATTTGCGCAGTTGTGGAAACAGCCCACGCACTTTCTGAATCTTTTAGTTTATTGCATAATTCAGGTAACAAATTATGCACAAATTTATCGACAAATAGTCTTTGTCCTCCTTCTGTACTCATGTCCTGACCACTATGATCTACAAAAGTCTCCTCAAACCTCGTGAAGAAGTCGGAGACACTTTCGTCTTTCTTCTGCCTGCATGCTGATAACTTGTCCCAATTAACACGTAATGCTGGCATCAAGGTCTTCATTAGATCAATTATTCTACCTGGTAGATTAGCAATTAGGGGTTCGGGTTTTGCACCACCTACTTGCTGACCATCCGCTGCAGTGATAGCTGCCCAGTCACCACCTAAGGCAACTTGATGATCCTCTCTACGAATCTTAGCCCATACTGGTTGCGGAACCACGTTGCCAAATAACATATCGATGTCAGCTAAGTTCATTATACAAGCCTCAACTGTTTGTGTTAATTCCTTGTAATATCCAGCAGGATTCTTACGCGGGTCTGGCAAGGCCTGTTTCACTGCTAGCACTTCAGCTCGCTTCCATGGAATGTGTATCCACACTCTCTGGAATTGCGCTGGAGCACCTGCAATACCAGCATTATCATCACGTGCCACTGCTTCGCGCCAGATTGGAGGAACTTCCCTCATAGGATATTGGCGACTTAGCTTCATCTTGCTTTTCTCTAAATCTCTCGGTGAACGAAGAGATGGATCATTCCTAAAACTTAAAATAAGTTCCATCGCTTCTTTTATATTTTCACCCACTATCATTCCTGCAGCAAAGTCTTTCTGAACCTTAATCAAATCTTCTAAATTTGATTCAACATCATCGTCTTCTATCTCCTCACGTAACAACGAGCACATCTCGTCAAAGACATACCGTTGCGTTGGCTCTTTCCACTGCATAAAGGTGTCTAGCACATCTCTCGTACTATATCTCCTACTCTTCGAAATCCATCTGAGAGCCGTGGAATCTAAAATTCCCCGTTCCTCAGTACTCGGAAGCTGACTACGTCTTTGAACAGAATCGGAAGTAGGAGTCTTGATTAAAGTTTTATAGAAAGGAGACAGAATGTTAGATACGGAATCAGTGATTCTTCGTCGAACAGAAAGTGGAGTCAACACACTCGCAGACGCAGAAAACGCAGTAGAGGTAGGAATAGATAGCGGAACAGTAGGAGTATCGAGGAAGATAGTTTGTGGAGTAGTAGGTACAGAAGCTGGCAATTCAGGAGGAGGAGGAGCCGTAGGAACATTTACATTGACCACAGGAGGTACAGGAGCCTGATTCTGAGGGACAGGAGCAGGAACACCAGGTTGTCCAGCAACCGGCAATTGAACATTCGGGACAAGTGGAGCCGTAGCACCTTGTGCATACGGTGGAGGTGACCGTAACAAATAAGATAGCAGAGGATCGTTTTCGGAATCCTCCAGTATTTTAGCTGTTTTCGATGGCAAGGCAGGATAGCACTTGTCAATCGCTAAGTTATGTTCTCTAATGGCTACATCTATGGCCTTCTCACACTCGTTAGCCTGCAACTGTTTAGCCGCTTGCTCTAGAGTCAACTCTTCTTGCTCTTTCTGTTCTTTCTTTAACCTTTTCATTTCTCTCTGTTTGGATTCCTTTCGCCAATAACGGAAAGAATCAAACATTGCCGGCCGGGCTTTCTTCCTAAACAATTTCGCTTCTAAGTTGTCGAGAATCTCGGGTTCAAAACTACCATGTAATGGCCAGCTAAGGACACCATCGTTTTTACAGTAACGGACCCACACCTCATTATAAGATATAGGACCCACACCGTGTTTACAATATAAGTCATATAGGGGAGTCCCAATCGGAGGAACCAGACATGAGTCCTCCAATTGTGAGTCACTGTTGCAACTAAAACACGACAACATACAGTTTTTCCGACTTACCATTTTCAGTCCGGAACACAAAACAAACAAAACACAAAACAAATATGTGCACTCGAACCAAGAACTTAGGCCTACCAAAACGAACTGATGTATCGATACCCAAACTAAACCAAATAGATTATCGTAACTAGAATAACCAGTGATAATCTTACAAAACCAAACCAAACCAAGAACCGATCAAGGATTTTAGTAACCCTCACAAAGTAACCAGCTAGCTATCACTAAATACTTAACTGAGGCACTAAAGACGTCACCAAGGAGAAACCCGTCACGTTTCGCTGTACTAAGGACTGCACCTCGGGTCCAAGACAGGGCGACGGTCAAGGCAACGGCCCACTGCAGCCGTCCTGAACGGGAACCCTCGTGGAAGAGAACTTCGGGCCACTTTTGCGATATGCCAGGATCGATGAAGTGGGGCGCCTCCCTCAGGAATCTTCACACGAAGCTTCTCGAACTCTTCAGGCTTTTGGACCGGTACCGAATGACGTCGCCCCAGGTTGGGCGCCAATTGGAGTTCTGGACTTTTTGGTTCCGTCCAGAGGTGTCAGGGAACAACACCCAAAGACCCCGGAGTTCCACCTGCCTTGGTGCACAAATGAACAGAAACACGGGCTTCTCGATGGTGGCGTCAAAGACCAAAGGTTTATTACTGCAGGGACACAGAAGTCACAGAAACTACGCATGGGCAGTAACTAGGAGCCTGTTCGATTTGTACAAAGAGGGTTGCACCTTATATACTGAATTTTAAGCTGGGGGGCAAATTCTTTACATGTAATACATTCCCAAAACCTTTGTGTCTAAAACAATAAATATTTGGCGTTACACAGGAACCGTCGATAATATCTGAGGCCAAACATTACGAAGAGAGGGGTTCCCACTAGTTTGTCACAATTCCCTGTCAATATTGCATTCAGGATCCGGACCGCCTCATCGTAAAGTTCGTTACCTCCCCCTAATAAAAGATTCAGAAGAAAAGAATCAGAGCCAGGTGTGGAAGATAGAAAAGTGGGATAAGGGATGTTTGTGGGTTGTAAATGGGCAAGGCTACCGGCTTCGGCCGCCTAATCATGATCAGGACAATGGACACGGAGACCAGTTTGGCAGGACTGGCCTCGGGCAGAGGAGGCAGCCTTTGTCGAGTCATGCAGCTACAGCGTGAACTGGTTTAAGGTGCACGTGTCAAGGAAGAGGTGAATCTCCGGCTAAGGTTACGTGTTCTTAATCGAAATGAAGTGATCAGAGGTTATTGCGTATGTGAGGGCAAGAAACACAAAATGGCGGCCATGATCTAAGATGGATGCCGTGGGTAGATCAGAAATGTGTTTATAAAAGGAGTGCTCTTGCTCGTAGCGTAGCGAAAACACCAGGATATACTAAATGGATCATTTGCGGTTCGCTGATACCAATATTATGTATTTCCGACAATGTTGAAAACACGGGTTCAAATCGTCACGGAACCTCAGTTCTTTAGACCACTCGGCCACCCCAGTTCAGACATGGCCATATGCAAATCAGTCTGACCCTGTGCCTCATGGGAACAGTCCAGCCCGAACTGCCAAGCTATGCCTTCCCTGGACCGGAAACAAGCTTCCTAGGACCGGTTTCTGGCATTACAGCCGTCATCAGCCAGGATTGCTTGAATCCAGTGGCAAAGTGAGCAAGGGACTCACGTCTGAGCATACCCTGCCAACTTATGGCGAACAAAGCGGTACAAAACCCGGTATTAAACCCAGATCTGTGACTGGGGTGAATGTTTTGCCATTGTGCAACATTCCGTCCTTCATCTTGTTTGTTTTGCTGTTCACCCTATGTGGGAAGGGTATGCCCAGACGTGGTTCCCGTGCTCACTAAGCCACTGGAGTCAAGCTATCCTGGCTGAAGACTGCTGATAGCCAGAAACCGGTCCTAGGATGCTTGATTCCGGTCCAGGGAAGACATAGCTTGGCAGTTCGGGCTGGACTGTTCTGATGAGGCACAGGGTCAAGACTGATTTGCATATGGCCATGTCTGAATTGGAGTGTCTTAGGTGAGCAAAATAACGATGGATTAAACCCAGATCTGTGACTGGGGGTGAATGTTTTGCCATTGTGCAACATTCCGTGCATCATCTTGTTTGTTTTGCTGTTCACCCTATGTGGGAAGGGTATGCCCCGACGTGGGTCCGTGCTCACTAAGCCACTGGAGTCAAGCTATCGTGGCTGAAGACGGCTGATAGCCAGAAACCAGTCCTAGGATGCTTGATTCCGGTCCAGGGAAGACATGGCTTGGCAGTTCGGGCTGGACTGTTCCCTTGAGGCATAGGGTCAACACTGATTTGCATATGGCCATGTCTGAACTGGGGTTGCTTAGGTGAGCAAAATAACGATGGATTAAAACCAGATCTGTGACTGGGGTGAATGTTTTGCCATTGTGCAACATTCCGTCTATCATCTTGTTTGTTTTGCTGTTCACCCTATGCGGGAAGGGTATGCCCAGACATCGGTCCCGTGCTCACTAAGCCACTGGAGTCAAGCTATCCTGGCTGAAGACGGCTGATAGCCAGAAACCGGTCCTAGGATGCTTGATTCCGTTCCAGGGATGACATGGCTTGGCATTTCGGGCTGGACTGTTCCGATGAGGCACAGGGTCAAGACTGATTTGCATATGGCCATGTCTCAACTGGGGTTGCTTAGGTGAGCAAAATAACGATGGATTAAACCCAGATCTGTGACTGGGGTTGAATGTTTTGCCATTGTGCAACATTCCGTGCATCATCTTGTTTTTTTTGCTGTTCACCCTATGTGGGAAGGGTATGCTCAGACGTGGGTCCCGTGCTCACTATGCCACTGGAGTCAAGCTATCCTGGCTGAAGTTGGCTGATAGCCAGAAACCAGTCCTAGGATGCTTGATTCCGGTCCAGGGAAGACATGGCTTGGCAGTTTGGGCTGGACTGTGCCCATAAGGCACAGGGTCAAGACTGATTTGCAGATGGCCATGTCTGAACTGGGGTTGCTTAGGGGAGCAAAATAACGATGGATTAAACCCAGATCTGTGACTGGGGGTGAATATTTTACTATTGTGCAACATTCCGTCCATCATATTGTTTGTTTTGCTGTTCACCCTATGTGGGAAGGGTATGCCCAGACGTGGATCCCGTGCTCACTAAGCCACTGGAGTCAAGCTATCCTGGCTGAAGATGGCTGATAGCCAGACACCGGTCCTAGGATGCTTGATTCTGGTCCAGGGAAGACATGGCTTGCAAGTTCTGGTTAGACTGTTCCCATGAGTCACAGGGTCAAGACTGATTTGCATATGGCCATGTCTTAACTGGGGTGGCTTAGATGAGCAAAATAACGATGGATTAAACCCAGATCTGTGACTAGGGGTGAATGTTTTGCCATTGTGCAACATTCCGTCCATCATCTTGTTTGTTTTGCTGTTCACCCTATGTGGGAAGGGTATGCCCAGACGTGGGTCCCGTGCTCACTAAGCCACTGGAGTCAAGCTATCCTGGCTGAAGACGGCTGATAGCCAGAAACCGGTCCTAGGATGCTTGATTCTGGTCCAGGGAAGACATGGCTTGGCAGATCGGGCTGGACTGTTCCCATGAGGCACAGGGTCAAGACTGATTTGCATATGGCCATGTCCGAACTGGGGTGGCTTAGGTGAGCAAAATAAGGATGGATTAAACAAAGATCTGTGACTGGGGGTGAATGTTTTGCCATTGTGCAACATTCCGTCCATCATCTTGTTTGTTTTAATATTCATTTAGGTATATAACTTTCTCTTTAATGTGATGTGCCTCTCTGAATTAAGTATTTCATCTACTCAGTATACAGGCACCTGCCAAATAATGTCACATCAAAAGTGATGGGTTGTTATGTGGCAGAAGCAACGAGGACCCTACTTTACTACAGGCCAGACATTTGCATCTGATATTGTGGGGAAACAATTAATTAACGAAACAAATCTTCAATGTTGTCATGAAATGAAATCATACTCCTTTTTTGGCTTCTTAATATGCATAGACAAAAATGTACAGTCCACATTAGCAACACAAGTATTAACTAATTTAGAATGTTAAATAGTCTCTATTTAGATCCCAGTAATTACCAGACTCAATGTCCCTCCTGCCTCACGACACTGATCTCACTTCAAGGGGTTCGGTGTAAATGAAGACAGCCTGGAAATGCAGCAAATAAACATCGCCGCACTTCAAGGCCATCTTCATTTACAAGTCCTTGCAGAGGCTTTTGCGCCCCCCCTGGGAACCCATCCACGCCCTCCCCCAGGGGGCCGCGTCCCACAGTTTGAAGACCTCTGTTTTACAGAGAAGACTTTCATTTTCAGAGTTACTGGTCACTGGTTCACAAAGCACAGCACACTGTTTTTCTCCATCCAAGGAAACTAAAGCCTCATTTGATGTCTCTTAAACCTCCGACTGACTGGTATACAGGAGTCCTTGTCCATGTTGTTGGGAAATCTCACAGTGCTTGGATCGAGGTCTACTTCCTCCATCAGCTTTTGATAGTTTAGATCAAAGTGCGCTCCGGGCCAAAGAAGTAGTCACAGACATGCACAGCATTGTTGTGTTTGCCTTATTGTCCATGCATAGACCTCAGATGTCTCAGAATCTGATATTCTGCTCATACATTTCAAGTGGTGTTGACACGACAAAGCTGACTGGGAAAAGAATGTAGGCGACCTTGTAGTTTAGTGCTGTATCATTGTGTGTGCAAGGATTATTGATAAATTCCTCTTTCTATTGTGCCGGTGCACCCCTCAGAGGATGGACTGAAGTGTGTTTAGAGATTTTAGAAAAATATTTAGCCATTCTGTTTCCAGACCCGATGGAGGGCTGGAAAGCTTGAAGGAGAAGAAAAATGAAAATCTGTGTAAAATCCTCATCAGCCACCAGAACCTGATAACAGCAGAGGGCAATTTGAGGCTCCAGATGTAGTCTTACTCCCTGCTCCTCAAATCTGGAATGATTGACTGTAAGGAAAGCAGTAAAGGGAACTCCCTCGAAAAGATTGCAGACAGAGATGTAGGTCAACCTATGATGGGCTTGGGAGATAGCCATAGTATGATGATCCTGTTTTAGGTACTACAAGTAGTACTGCCTTAGAAAATTGAAGTACTTGCCTTGGTACAAAATTGCTCTCACTCAAGCTGCTTGAATCCTCCTTCACACAATGTGAAACTTGAGGAGTGAATGCTAGGGTGACCATTGTATTCTAGGGCATTAACCCCTTAACCGCTGCGCCTTACACCCACTCATGACAAGGAAACAAACTATTAAAATAAAGAAATATTGAAAATGAGTAGGAAAAAACTGCAGTTTGTGACAATATTTTCACCTTTATTTTTTTATCACCATGGCCAGTTTACAAGTCAACGTACCGTTATGTCCACTAGTAAACAAAACCTTTTTCTTTTGTATTTCATATTGTCTGATGTGACATAGTGAGGATGTCATAAGCAGGCCCACTGGGGCACAATGTTAGTTAAATGATGAAAATGTATTTTTTGTTTGTAATACGTAATTTAGCTGGTTACATTTCTGCCAACAAATAGTATCAATATGAAATGCAAAAGAAAAACGTTTTGTTTACTATGTAATAATGCAATCTTGGTAAAAAGGTGAACATGTGAGGAATCAGACCACTATAAAATAGAAGCCAGTTTGGTCTCTGTATTAGAGCAATTGGGATATGTAGTCCTACATTTATTTTTGTTATAACCTCACTATATGTAATTCCTTGTTATAAATGGTCCATTGACCCGTGACCAAGGTACGGCTGCACCGACACGCGTTGGGCGTTTGGCTTGCCATATGCTGCAATAAATCATTGCGTTAACGGAACTGGGCTTAAGTATGTTTTCGTTGATAAGATAAAAACTTGGTGAAATTTTGGAGGATTCGCGCCCTCGCTTAAGCCCGCCGCCATTAGTGGCAGAGAGACTTGTGAACTGATTTGATATATCTATATATATAGATATAGATATAGATATATATACAATATCTGAAAAACAATGCATACATATATACAGGCTAACCCATGTATCTAAATATATACATTTAACTGATGGCAGATAAATGTTTCAAGACCAATCTGGTCTGCTGTTGCATACATAACAGCTCTGTCTTTGCACTTACTTCGTAGTTAGGCAGTGAATGCCACAGACATCTTGCATGATGCTACCGAGTTTGTCCATGCAAGAGCCACACCTGATGAAGTCTTACACATTTATCACCTTCCTTATTTTACTACCTGACACCTCATAAGTATCCTCACAATGCCCTGTACTAAACCAAGCTAGACCAACCACAATGTATGCAGCTC
Organism: Lissotriton vulgaris; assembly: GCF_964263255.1. Lineage (NCBI taxonomy): Eukaryota > Metazoa > Chordata > Amphibia > Caudata > Salamandridae > Lissotriton > Lissotriton vulgaris. The sequence goes on from NC_141691.1 coordinate 1,640,928,716, forward strand.
AACATCACAGAACGTCCGTTAAATGTGTGTTCATTAATGAACACAAGCAAATGTCAATCCACTTTTGAGATAATGGGAATTTAGACAATATCAAGATACAGTACAGAGTAATTGCTCAAGTTTTGTTTCAAATCAACAGCACTCATCTGTTCAGTTTTTACATTATTGTGTTATGACTACGTATAAAGTTTATCCACTCCATGTGTAGAGTCAGACACAACCATGACAATGCACAATGAACTGAACTCTTGTGGACTGCATCCAGAAAGGTCTTGCCTCTAATACTAAAGACCTGCTTTTACAAGAACTTGAGAAACCATTCTTTCTCAATTTACTCCCAGCTAGAGATGCTCACTCTTTCCACTCTTCCGTTATGAATGCGTTCTTCTTGTGCGCAGTACTAATGTCCCAAGATGGTGCAGACCGGCAAGTAGAGAAAATGGAGTTCCATCAGGATATTGATCGTATTACACCAGGCCCTGGATAAGACACGGTCGACATGTAGGATGACCTTAAAAGGTTCCAGTTTGGAGTCATGGAAGCCACGGAGCAGGTTGATACCACAATCCAGATGCTTGAGGGCTTGAACAAGCTCTGAAGTTGTTTTCCAGAAGAAATGGCTTCACTATCTTTAGAGGAGATAGCTAATACTAGGCTGTCTTTATTTTTTCTGCTGTGAAAGATGGGGTTCGAAGCTTCCAAGCTTAATGTCATTGAGCAAGGTGCGTACTGTTGCTTGTTTGGTGTTCATGCAAACAACAGCAGTTCTGTCCTGGTTGGGGGGACCTTCAGGAAGCTTTGTCCTGACAGCATTGGTAACGTTCAAGCTGTTTGAATTCATATTTGCTTTATATGCTCTAAGCACCATTTATTTAGATATTGTGGCTTTTTACTGTGAAAACTTTATGTCTCAATGCATAAGTCTTTTCAGCATTGCATGGCTTCATTGTATGACTTAATAGCACCTGGAACAGTTTCAGCATGCACTACTATCAGGCAGAATATTCCTTTTAGGTCTAAGCCAGTGTATGACTGGCAGGTGTTAGCAGGCTCTCTCTCAGCATTAGGATATATCATTGTTAGTGAGTTAAAAAACAAAAAGGGGAGCTTTGAACCATAAAAGACATTTAAAAATCCGTCCCTTCATTTTCAATTCCATGTTCCGCTGTAAATATCAATGTCTGATGTACAAAACATCTCTTTTGTGTTTCGCTTTGTTTGTTGTGGCTTTATGGTGTTCATTGCCACTAAGTACACTAAAGTCACAATCATGGATTCAGTTGCCTATTTCTTTTTAAGGGAGCAGTGGGCAGCAGTGTAGGCGCTTTCTTTTTCTAAAATGAGTGAGCGAAATTGTCACTTTCCTTACGGCCATGGTACACAGGAAACGCGTTAATGAGGGACAGACTACCTAAACCAGGGCAAATAAGGGGGTAACAATCTGCAGAAGTAAAGGCTGGACCAGTTCTACAGGGTGCGCATTTTAAATGGTGTGGTTTGGAATATTTAAATGTAGCTTTTTATCTTGTGTAGATGTTTGTGAGTTAGTTCGTGGCACAGGTGTAAGAAGAGCGCCTTTGCCTAGACTTCTCTAGGCTTTGACGCTGTGGACTGGCCATGTCTCGTTTTGATTTTTTTACGACTACCATTTTGTACCATGGAGACTCATGAAACACTTTATAGTTCAGAAATGGGGCTCGGTGACCTTGACACTGGCAGGATGAGACGCCAGGTGCGCTAATGGAATTGTTCATCCTCTAGGCAAAAAGGGCAACTGTTTGCATGCCAGCTCAGCATCTCCTTATATTTGAGTAACAACCCCTTTCTTTGATATTGAATTCAGGGGAAGTTAGGTGGTGTCCTTTAGGACTTGATGTCCCTCCAGAAAACATGAGTTTTGGCTGGGGACAGGTTCAACAGCACTTTATAGTAAAATGCTAGCCCATTCTCGGTGGTATGGTCCTCGGGAGCAATCATGTACACTATGGTGCTACATACCCCACTGCAAAACTAAAATGATGTGGCAGACACTAAGGTGTACAGACCAGCTTGCTTGTCTATGCAAAATTATTCTCAGCTATCATGTTACTGTCTCTCCCATTTCTCGGTCTAGAACTAATTATTCATTTAAATTGGTGCACCTCTTAACATTATTTGTTTTAGGTTGTTAAATATATGAATGCCCTAGGGTTTTCCCCATCCTGTGCAGATATTTTCTGACATGTTCTATTATTTGATACAAGCAATGTCTAACTTAACCTCCCGCAGCACACTTAATCTGCAGCTCTTATTCCAGACTCCCCCCTCCGTCCTTATGTTGTCAGATAACTGTAATGCTCTGCTGCCCTGCTGTATGGGTATTCAATTCTCTCAGAAAGATTCTTGCTCTATTGTCCGTCAAGAGAGTCAAGAGAACTCAGCCAAAGCTGCGCTGCTGGTTGTGCTGCTGCTTAGGCATTTGAGGAAGGGTATTGCTTTTGTTCCTTTATGGCAGCTAAGGCTTCGACTCAGTTTCCCCTCTGATATGCATTTCACAGGAAACTGAAGACCTGGCTATTTCTTTTTGTTAGTTAGAGTTACGTTTTTTTCTGTCTTTCTTTGCACTCTTTAGTGCCGAGACACTGGTAGGAGTAGCTGTGCACTTTACAAAAACCTCTCATTTATTCTCTGTTATGCGCAAATCGGTGTCATTTGTCTCTTGAGGTAAGGTGATCTAACACGCTTTATGTATGTATGTTGTATTTCAATAGCATTACCCTAGCCAAAAAAGCAGTGGAGTGATCCACATGGTCAAAGTCCAAAATAAAGTAAACAATGCATTGTAGAAGTAGCTGGTTTATTGATGGTTAATGCATTGTGAAGTGCTGTTCCTTAAAGAGGAACATGTTCATCTCTAGTGTTGACGTGGCCCTTATGAATATGTGGATGTTTTTCTAGATACTGGGCGCATCAATGGAAAAGGCCTGTGCCTTGTTTTTGTTTTTTATTCTTCTTTGTCTGCAGTCTGATGGTTCCTTGCTGCTGAAGTGCCAAGAACCACCAGAGATAGTCAGCTTGTCTGCAACATAAGTATGACTGTGACTTATGATGGCTTTGACCAGGATGCATATGATTTTGTGGATTGTAATTATAAGCTGTATTGATATAGCGCTTCCTATATCTGATGAGGCATTGAACTATCACGCTACTCCAGATCCTGAGGTAAGAAGTTACAAGATGGATTAGTAAAAGTGCTTTTTCTTATTTTCTTGTGAATTAGTTTTGGTGTGTGTGTTAGGTTTGTGCTTTTGAGATCTCATGCATAACTTTATTGTTTTGAAAGGGATAGAGGGAAGATGTGAGGTTTTATTGGGAGTGGATGACATATGGTCTTGTAAGTCAGATAAATTAAGGGTGCTTATGTTAGTCATGGTGCTATTGAAGATAGATTTGGCACTTGTGCGGTTGTTGGTAAATGAGAGGATGAGCTGGGTGTCATCGACATAGGAGATTATGTTGAGGCCATGTGATTTTATGATTGTAGCGAGGGGGATTGTGTGGATGTTGAACAGAGGGGGGTTGAGGGATGATCCTTAGGGTACGCTGCATGTGATGTCTTTGGGTGTGGAGATGAAGGGAGGCAGTCGGATGCTCTGAGTGCGTCCTGAGAGGAAAGAAGTTAACCACTTGATGGCATTTTACTGTTTGCAGACGTTGTGCAGTCTGTTGATGAGGGTATGGTGGGAGACAATGTCACACTCAGCAGAGAGGTCGAGGAGGATGAGTGCCACAGCACTTCCATGGTGGAGGACAGATCTGATGGGATATAAATATGATAAATACATGTTGTTGGCCTAATATTCACCATATAACCCTACAACTGCATATTAGCCGTGCATTATACACGCTGTAATATTATTGTGAGGAACGATTCACTTCAGTGATGTCTAAACCTATTGGTATAACCAGAGCCAATTTATTTCGATTCTCTTTGTTGAGTACAATTTTCCTGAAAACGCGTGATTAGGCTCTCTGGATGAACCAAATGACAAACTTGCTTGTCTGTCTCATTTACTGGTTTGTAGCACAGGAAAACTCAAGGTCGCACCTGCTCATTTTGTGGGATGTCCACATTCTAGCAAGGCCCGTTCTTGTACTCCCTGAGCTACAGATAGAAAGGAAGGCCCCTCGCTGACCTGTCCCCGGAATAGCTTGGGCTTAGCTACCAGTAATCAATTGTGCCTTATATGGGTTTTCCTGTTAGCTCACTGACAACTTGTATCTTTCCTAGTAAGGTTATATTTTACTGTGTGTGAAACGTATATATGCTTTGCCCTGTTTGTATGTCGTCAGTCTCCTCTGCGCACCTCAGAGGGTTGTGTAGACTGAGGCTCGCCTGTCAGGGCCTGTATCAGCAGAATAAACGATTGAACCTTCTCCATTGCCGACTGACTTATTATTTCTGAATAAGGTATATGGGCTATTGGTGAGTATAGTCCATTAGTGTAATTATTTGATTCCTTCAGTTGGCGACTCTGGTGGTACTCCGCGATAGGGTCGTCCCCTCCTGTAAGCAGGAGTAGAAGAGACAGGGAGGAGTTCTGGCCGAGTGGGTGGACGGACAGAAATTCCTGATTTGAAATACCCGTCTAGCGGTACTAGAATAAGAAACTCCACTCTCGAGACCAGTATCCCTCCTAGATGCTGAAGACCCTACGCCGGAGTCCTACGGGCTTAACCCGAGAGAAGAACAGACCGTGCCGGTCTGTCTAGGAGTCGGCAGTAGAGAATTCGCAATCGACCTGAGTGCACCAGGTGAGTGAATCTCTGATTGTATCGGATTTAGAACACTTGGAAGAAGTGTTCCTCTGTAGCGGTTAACTGCATTCTGAAGGCAGACGGGGGAGCCGGACCACGATGGGAATATGAGGGTCTGACGCGGCGGCGAAGTGGCTGCGTGGGTAGATGCCTCACGGACTTATTTGGTGAAAAGCTTGAGATTATATCTGGTACCTTAGCGGCTTACTGCGGTACTCGCTCGGCCGAATCCTCTTAGGGAAAGCCCTGGGAGTAAACTGGGTAAGCTAGGGTTCTGGAGCCTCGTGCCCAGACGCTCGGCCCAACCAGAACAGGACCATGGGATGGCCTGTAAGAGGGTTCGTGGTTCGCCTACCAGGCGATCTCGGAACAGTCTAGCTGCTGTTTCTGTTGTTGTTGAATTCTGTTGGTCCGGAAATGTTTGATGAAAAAGATTCCCCGAACAGGAGTCGACGGGCTCTGTTCGTTCTGAAGACATGTCATCTGCATAGAACTAGTAATCAGTACTGGAAGAAAAGGTTATTACCTTGTGATGCTTTACAGCGTTTTTTTGTTTTAAGAATATATCTGAACATGTGAGTGTGAATGGTGAAGAGGACGCGTCTGAACGTGAATGATTCTGGAGAATACGAGTAGAATTGTGTGAATACTATGATAATGTCTTGTTTTAGTAAATTATGCTTTGGGTGCTGCTGTCGGGGAAGTAAAAGGCTGGAAGAAAGACAGCCTGCTCCTCCCGAAGGCAGGCCCAGTTTTGATATGTACGTGAAACACAGTCTTACACCGATTCTGTTTAACACAATTTGGAACAGGTATACAAAAGATAATACCGATTTGCAATGGCATTTAACAGGGTCGTTTGATGAGAAAAAGATTAATTATGTACAAAACAAACTATTTATGAAAAAAAGTCGCCAGTCTATGTTTGACTCCTTGAACTTATGGTTAAGAGAGGCAAAGCGATGGCGAATAAGGGAAGAGAAATTGGGAAAGCTTAAATCAGTCACTCAGAAAGCTATAGCTTATGATAAAGGAAAGGTGGAGGAGAATATTGCACAAATGGATAGGCAGTTCCGTTTAGAAACGGATAAATGTTATGTGACTCGAGCTGAGACCAAAGATTAAATAGAAGATTTATTAGAAGCCCGATCGCCTACCCCTTATGCCCCACAGGGGTTGTATCCAGCAGTACCCTTGTTACGGTGGGCCAAATTGGAGCAGCAGCCGCCGCAGGAGCACCGGTAACGGCTCCCACGGCCCCTGCTGACAGAACAGTACGAGACGCGTTACTTCCTCCTCCCACTCTCCGACCAACTACCTCGCCTTTAGTATCTTTACAGCCAGACGCGGCTGTCCCTTCCCCTTTGCACCCTGTATTTCTCTCCCCCCCCCGACTCAGACCGCCCTAGATCCTCGATATACGGCATGTTTAGATACTACACCCAAACGTCTTAGGCCAGACTTGAGTGGTCAGCAAGTCTATACTAGGTCGTCATTGGGTACAGAAGAAAGAAAGATTATAATAACTCAGGCATCCCAGTGGATGCGGAATGCCATTTATACCTTGGAAGATATTTGGAGCACTATGAAAGATTTTGAACCAGTGGCACAGCAGTTAGCCTTGGAAAATATGGCAAGTCGATTAATTTCACTATGGGAGCAGTGTTTTGAGGAAGGGTTGCCTCCTCAAATACTGTATGATATAAGAGATTGAGCTTTTAAATTTCAGTTACAGGCTGATGAAGTATATCAGAATGCAGCTACTCTCCTGCATTACCGTGAGCAGCTGCATCGAAAGTGCGCCGACTGGGGAGCACAACACCCTATGAGAGAGGTGCATCCCCTCTTCCATCCTGAATTGCCCATAATAAAAGATGGCGGTGGTAAGGTCATTAGAGCTCGCGAAGATGCTAGGCTTCAGGAACAATGGGTTTATACCCCTTGAAAGCGAAGCGAGGTCCTGACCCTAAAAGCCCAGCTCCCTGACCCTCGTAAAAATCCTACTGCTTATTATAAGGAGTTGACTGAAGCCGCTAATTCGGCTATTATGACAATACCAGATATCGAGTTATTCTTTGGACTTTTGATTCCAGTGGATATCTGGAGACAAATTCATGACGCAGACCATGTCCCCGAGTTAGGTGGGACATGGGATCAATTGAAAACATGGGACAAGGATCGAAAACTTGGAGACAAACCCCGAGATGAGGTATTAGCAGGACCAGCTAGAATTATTGCTTATATGCAGACTCTCCTCCCTCCCAGAAAAGTCGATTGGGACAAATTAACTGCCTGTAAACAGAAAAAGGATGAAAGTGTTTCAGATTTCTTTACCAGGTTTGAGAAAGCCTTTATAGACTTCAGTGGGCAAGACCTATCTACGGAAGGTGGGGTACGGTTGTTTGTGAATAGGTTTGTTACAAACTTGCTCCCAGAAGTCATGTCCCGTCTTCAAGCATCTGAAAGCACGTGGACTACTGCTGCCCCATCGGTAATTCTCAGTATGGCCCAATACTATGAACATCGTGAGAATGAAAGTAATGAGAAATCAGAAAAGAAGACTAAGGATTTGAAAACTAGAGTTCTGTTACAGCAATTAAGTAGGGGATAGAGCGCAGGACAGGGAAGGCGTGGCTTCCCGAGGTGTGCACTGGCAGGGAGAGGTGGAAGAGGACCACCTAACATTGGTATTAATCAATGTTCTTATTGTAAGCAGGAAGGACACTGGAAAACAGATTGCCCTCAGTGGCTGGCAAAATATGGAAGTAATAGAGGACGAGGTAGGGGAAGGGGGAAAATAGATCGGAATAGTATGAGACGAGCAGAAATACAACATGAGGATTCTCAGAAGAATTATTTTGACAATCCTCAGAACAGACAGTACTACAATGAAAACTATAGGGATGATGAGTATAGTGGACAGGATTATGCATGAGATAGCCAAGGACAGAGCGGGGGCCACTTTACAGTACCAATTGACCAGGAGGGACCTTATGTACAAGGGGAAGTGTTGGGAACATCAGGAACATTTTTGGTGGATACTGGGGCAATGAATAGTTGAATAGTTCAGTTGCCCATACACTGGTCCCAGGGGCTGCTCTGTCTGGCCAAAATAACGTATCAGTAGGATTCTCTGGAATACCTGTGATAAGCCCCGTTTCTAAACCTCTGCCCTTCATTATAGGTCCTATTTCTATACACTCCCCTTTTCTGTTAACTTCAAATTGTGGAGAAAACCTTTTAGGACTGGATATTTTGAAAAAGTTAAATGCCCAAATTTATTGTACTCCCGATGGTGTTTATTTGACAATGCAGAAACCATCCCCGAAGGCAGCTCAATATGTTGCCAAAAATGAAAGCCTTCCTCCAGAATGTTCTACGATTCCTCAGACTCTGTGGACTACGGGAGACACCAATGTAGGTCTGTTAAGAATATCCCCGGTGTCAATCACTTTGAAACCTAATGTCCAGCAGCCCCGCATTCCGCAGTATAGAATTTCACCAGAAGGTGAACAGGCCATGTTGCACATTATTCGTGACCTCATTCAGAAGGGGGTGGTGGAAGAGACAACTGCTAATGTCTGTAACAAACGATTCAGAAAAGGGGGTGGTGATGAACAGAGTGTCTGAATTAAGCAGACCACTCTTACCCAGTCCAAAGATCAGGGCTTGATCCATCACCGTTATTTATCTCCCTGCACCATCCCAGCTCAGAACCTGGCTATATGCAAATCAGTCTGTCCCTGGCCCAGTGCATCATGGGAACAGGGCAGACTAAACTACCAAGCCAATTCTTCACCAGAAAGGAAACAAGCTACCGGGGACCGGTTTCTGGCATTTCAGCCGTCTTCGGCCCGGCTTGCTTGAATCCTGATGGTGCAGTGAGAAAGGGACTCATGTCTGAGTATACCCTGCCACACCTATAGTGGCCAAAAACGATTCAGAAAAGGGGGTGGTGATGAACAGAGTGTCTGAATTAAGCAGACCACTCTTACCCAGTCCAAAGATCAGGGCTTGATCCATCACCGTTATTTATCTCACTGCACCATCCCAGCTCAGAACCTGGCTATATGCAAATCAGTCTGTCCCTGGCCCAGTGCATCATGGGAACAGGGCAGACTAAACTACCAAGCCAATTCTTCACCAGAAAGGAAACAAGCTACCGGGGACCGGTTTCTGGCATTTCAGCCGTCTTCGGCCCGGCTTGCTTGAATCCTGATGGTGCAGTGAGAAAGGGACTCATGTCTGAGTATACCCTGCCACACCTATAGTGGCCAAAAACGATTCAGAAAAGGGGGTGGTGATGAACAGAGTGTCTGAATTAAGCAGACCACTCTTACCCAGTCCAAAGATCAGGGCTTGATCCATCACCGTTATTTATCTCACTGCACCATCCCAGCTCAGAACCTGGCTATATGCAAATCAGTCTGTCCCTGGCCCAGTGCATCATGGGAACAGGGCAGACTAAACTACCAAGCCAATTCTTCACCAGAAAGGAAACAAGCTACCGGGGACCGGTTTCTGGCATTTCAGCCGTCTTCGGCCCGGCTTGTTTGAATCCTGATGGTGCAGTGAGAAAGGGACTCATGTCTGAGTATACCCTGCCACACCTATAGTGGCCAAAAACGATTTAGAAAAGGGGGTGGTGATGAACAGAGTGTCTGAATTAAGCAGACCACTCTTACCCAGTCCAAAGATCAGGGCTTGATCCATCACCGTTATTTATCTCACTGCACCATCCCAGCTCAGAACCTGGCTATATGAAAATCAGTCTGTCCCTGGCCCAGTGCATCATGGGAACAGGGCAGACTAAACTACCAAGCCAATTCTTCACCAGAAAGGAAACAAGCTACCAAGGACCGGTTTCTGGCATTTCAGCCGTCTTCGGCCCGGCTTGCTTGAATCCTGATGGTGCAGTGAGAAAGGGACTCATGTCTGAGTATACCCTGCCACACCTATAGTGGCCAAAAACGATTCAGAAAAGGGGGTGGTGATGAACAGAGTGTCTGAATTAAGCAGACCACTCTTACCCAGTCCAAAGATCAGGGCTTGATCCATCACCGTTATTTATCTCACTGCACCATCCCAGCTCAGAACCTGGCTATATGCAAATCAGTCTGTCCCTGGCCCAGTGCATCATGGGAACAGGGCAGACTAAACTACCAAGCCAATTCTTCACCAGAAAGGAAACAAGCTACCGGGGACCGGTTTCTGGCATTTCAGCCGTCTTCGGCCCGGCTTGCTTGAATCCTGATGGTGCAGTGAGAAAGGGACTCATGTCTGAGTATACCCTGCCACACCTATAGTGGCCAAAAACGATTCAGAAAAGGGGGTGGTGATGAACAGAGTGTCTGAATTAAGCAGACCACTCTTACCCAGTCCAAAGATCAGGGCTTGATCCATCACCGTTATTTATCTCACTGCACCATCCCAGCTCAGAACCTGGCTATATGCAAATCAGTCTGTCCCTGGCCCAGTGCATCATGGGAACAGGGCAGACTAAACTACCAAGCCAATTCTTCACCAGAAAGGAAACAAGCTACCGGGGACCGGTTTCTGGCATTTCAGCCGTCTTCGGCCCGGCTTGTTTGAATCCTGATGGTGCAGTGAGAAAGGGACTCATGTCTGAGTATACCCTGCCACACCTATAGTGGCCAAAAACGATTCAGAAAAGGGGGTGGTGATGAACAGAGTGTCTGAATTAAGCAGACCACTCTTACCCAGTCCAAAGATCAGGGCTTGATCCATCACCGTTATTTATCTCACTGCACCATCCCAGCTCAGAACCTGGCTATATGAAAATCAGTCTGTCCCTCGCCCAGTGCATCATGGGAACAGGGCAGACTAAACTACCAAGCCAATTCTTCACCAGAATGGAAACAAGCTACCGGGGACCGGTTTCTGGCATTTCAGCCGTCTTCGGCCCGGCTTGCTTGAATCCTGATGGTGCAGTGAGAAAGGGACTCATGTCTGAGTATACCCTGCCACACCTATAGTGGCCAAAAACGATTCAGAAAAGGGGGTGGTGATGAACAGAGTGTCTGAATTAAGCATACCACTCTTACTCAGTCCAAAGATCAGGGCTTGATCCATCACCGTTATTTATCTCACTGCACCATCCCAGCTCAGAACCTGGCTATATGCAAATCAGTCTGTCCCTGGCCCAGTGCATCATGGGAACAGGGCAGACTAAACTACCAAGCCAATTCTTCACCAGAAAGGAAACAAGCTACCGGGGACCGGTTTCTGGCATTTCAGCCGTCTTCGGCCCGGCTTGCTTGAATCCTGATGGTGCAGTGAGAAAGGGACTCATGTCTGAGTATACCCTGCCACACCTATAGTGGCCAAAAACGATTCAGAAAAGGGGGTGGTGGTGAACAGAGTGTCTGAATTAAGCAGACCACTCTTACCCAGTCCAAAGATCAGGGCTTGATCCATCACCGTTATTTATCTCACTGCACCATCCCAGCTCAGAACCTGGCTATATGCAAATCAGTCTGTCCCTGGCCCAGTGCATCATGGGAACAGGACAGACTAAACTACCAAGCCAATTCTTCACCAGAAAGGAAACAAGCTACCGGGGACCGGTTTCTGGCATTTCAGCCGTCTTCGGCCCGGCTTGCTTGAATCCTGATGGTGCAGTGAGAAAGGGACTCATGTCTGAGTATACCCTGCCACACCTATAGTGGCCAAAACCTATTCAGAAAAGGGGGTGGTGATGAACAAAGTGTCTGAATTAAGCAGACCACTCTTACCCAGTCCAAAGATCAGGGCTTGATCCATCACCGTTATTTATCTCACTGCACCATCCCAGCTCAGAACCTGGCTATATGCAAATCAGTCTGTCCCTGGCCCAGTGCATCATGGGAACAGGGCAGACTAAACTACCAAGCCAATTCTTCACCAGAAAGGAAACAAGCTACCGGGGACCGGTTTCTGGCATTTCAGCCGTCTTCGGCCCGGCTTGCTTGAATCCTGATGGTGCAGTGAGAAAGGGACTCATGTCTGAGTATACCCTGCCACACCTATAGTGGCCAAAAACGATTCAGAAAAGGGGGTGGTGATGAACAGAGTGTCTGAATTAAGCAGACCACTCTTACCCAGTCCAAAGATCAGGGCTTGATCCATCACCGTTATTTATCTCACTGCACCATCCCAGCTCAGAACCTGGCTATATGCAAATCAGTCTGTCCCTGGCCCAGTGCATCATGGGAACAGGGCAGACTAAACTACCAAGCCAATTCTTCACCAGAAAGTAAACAAGCTACCGGGGACCGGTTTCTGGCATTTCAGCCGTCTTCGGCCCGGCTTGCTTGAATCCTGATGGTGCAGTGAGAAAGGGACTCATGTCTGTCTGAGTATACCCTGCCACACCTATAGTGGCCAAAAACGATTCAGAAAAGGGGGTGGTGATGAACAGAGTGTCTGAATTAAGCAGACCACTCTTACCCAGTCCAAAGATCAGGGCTTGATCCATCACCGTTATTTATCTCACTGCACCATCCCAGCTCAGAACCTGGCTATATGCAAATCAGTCTGTCCCTGGCCCAGTGCATCATGGGAACAGGGCAGACTAAACTACCAAGCCAATTCTTCACCAGAAAGGAAACAAGCTACCGGGGACCGGTTTCTGGCATTTCAGCCGTCTTCGGCCCGGCTTGCTTGAATCCTGATGGTGCAGTGAGAAAGGGACTCATGTCAGAGTATACCCTGCCACACCTATAGTGGCCAAAAACGATTCAGAAAAGGGGGTGGTGATGAACAGAGTGTCTTAATTAAGCAGACCACTCTTACCCAGTCCAAAGATCAGGGCTTGATCCATCACCGTTATTTATCTCACTGCACCATCCCAGCTCAGAACCTGGCTATATGCAAATCAGTCTGTCCCTGGCCCAGTGCATCATGGGAACAGGGCAGACTAAACTACCAAGCCAATTCTTCACCAGAAAGGAAACAAGCTACCGGGGACCGGTTTCTGGCATTTCAGCCGTCTTCGGCCCGGCTTGCTTGAATCCTGATGGTGCAGTGAGAAAGGGCTCATGTCTGAGTATACCCTGCCACACCTATAGTGGCCAAAAACGATTCAGAAAAGGGGGTGGTGATGAACAGAGTGTCTGAATTAAGCAGACCACTCTTACCCAGTCCAAAGATCAGGGCTTGATCCATCACCGTTATTTATCTCACTGCACCATCCCAGCTCAGAACCTGGCTATATGCAAATCAGTCTGTCCCTGGCCCAGTGCATCATGGGAACAGGGCAGACTAAACTACCAAGCCAATTCTTCACCAGAAAGGAAACAAGCTACCGGGGACCGGTTTCTGGCATTTCAGCCGTCTTCGGCCCGGCTTGCTTGAATCCTGATGGTGCAGTGAGAAAGGGACTCATGTCTGAGTATACCCTGCCACACCTATAGTGGCCAAAAACGATTCAGAAAAGGGGGTGGTGATGAACAGAGTGTCTGAATTAAGCAGACCACTCTTACCCAGTCCAAAGATCAGGGCTTGATCCATCACCGTTATTTATCTCACTGCACCATCCCAGCTCAGAACCTGGCTATATGCAAATCAGTCTGTCCCTGGCCCAGTGCATCATGGGAACAGGGCAGACTAAACTACCAAGCCAATTCTTCACCAGAAAGGAAACAAGCTACCGGGGACCGGTTTCTGGCATTTCAGCCGTCTTCGGCCCGGCTTGCTTGAATCCTGATGGTGCAGTGAGAAAGGGACTCATGTCTGAGTATACCCTGCCACACCTATAGTGGCCAAAAACGATTCAGAAAAGGGGGTGGTGATGAACAGAGTGTCTGAATTAAGCAGACCACTCTTACCCAGTCCAAAGATCAGGGCTTGATCCATGACCGTTATTTATCTCACTGCACCATCCCAGCTCAGAACCTGGCTATATGCAAATCAGTCTGTCCCTGGCCCAGTGCATCATGGGGACAGGGCAGACTAAACTACCAAGCCAATTCTTCACCAGAAAGGAAACAAGCTACTGGGACCGGTTTCTGGCATTTCAGCCGTCTTCGGCCCGGCTTGCTTGAATCCTGATGGTGCAGTGAGAAAGGGACTCATGTCTGAGTATACCCTGCCACACCTATAGTGGCCAAAAACGATTCAGAAAAGGGCGTGGTGATGAACAGAGTGTCTGAATTAAGCAGACCACTCTTACCCAGTCCAAAGATCAGGGCTTGATCCATCACCGTTATTTATCTCACTGCACCATCCCAGCTCAGAACCTGGCTATATGCAAATCAATCTGTCCCTGGCCCAGTGCATCATGGGAACAGGGCAGACTAAACTACCAAGCCAATTCTTCACCAGAAAGGAAACAAGCTACCGGGGACCGGTTTCTGGCATTTCAGCCGTCTTCGGCCCGGCTTGCTTGAATCCTGATGGTGCAGTGAGAAAGGGACTCATGTCTGAGTATACCCTGCCACACCTATAGTGGCCAAAAACGATTCAGAAAAGGGGGTGGTGATGAACAGAGTGTCTGAATTAAGCAGACCACTCTTACCCAGTCCAAAGATCAGGGCTTGATCCATCACCGTTATTTATCTCACTGCACCATCCCAGCTCAGAACCTGGCTATATGCAAATCAGTCTGTCCCTGGCCCAGTGCATCATGGGAACAGGGCAGACTAAACTACCAAGCCAATTCTTCACCAGAAAGGAAACAAGCTACCGGGGACCGGTTTCTGGCATTTCAGCCGTCTTCGGCCCGGCTTGCTTGAATCCTGATGGTGCAGTGAGAAAGGGACTCATGTCTGAGTATACCCTGCCACACCTATAGTGGCCAAAAACGATTCAGAAAAGGGGGTGGTGATGAACAGAGTGTCTGAATTAAGCAGACCACTCTTACCCAGTCCAAAGATCAGGGCTTGATCCATCACCGTTATTTATCTCACTGCACCATCCCAGCTCAGAACCTGGCTATATGCAAATCAGTCTGTCCCTGGCCCAGTGCATCATGGGAACAGGGCAGACTAAACTACCAAGCCAATTCTTCACCAGAAAGGAAACAAGCTACCGGGGACCGGTTTCTGGCATTTCAGCCGTCTTCGGCCCGGCTTGCTTGAATCCTGATGGTGCAGTGAGAAAGGGACTCATGTCTGAGTATACACTGCCACACCTATAGTGGCCAAAAACGATTCAGAAAAGGGGGTGGTGATGAACAGAGTGTCTGAATTAAGCAGACCACTCTTACCCAGTCCAAAGATCAGGGCTTGATCCATCACTGTTATTTATCTCACTGCACCATCCCAGCTCAGAACCTGGCTATATGCAAATCAGTCTGTCCCTGGCCCAGTGCATCTTGGGAACAGGGCAGACTAAACTACCAAGCCAATTCTTCACCAGAAAGGAAACAAGCTACCGGGGACCGGTTTCTGGCATTTCAGCCGTCTTCGGCCGGGCTTGCTTGAATCCTGATGGTGCAGTGAGAAAGGGACTCATGTCTGAGTATACCCTGCCACACCTATAGTGGCCAAAAACGATTCAGAAAAGGGGGTGGTGATGAACAGAGTGTTTGAATTAAGCAGACCACTCTTACCCAGTCCAAAGATCAGGGCTTGATCCATCACTGTTATTTATCTCACTGCACCATCCCAGCTCAGAACCTGGCTATATGCAAATCAGTCTGTCCCTGGCCCAGTGCATCATGGGAACAGGGCAGACTAAACTACCAAGCCAATTCTTCACCAGAAAGGAAACAAGCTACCGGGGACCGGTTTCTGGCATTTCAGCCATCTTCGGCCCGGCTTGCTTGAATCCTGATGGTGCAGTGAGAAAGGGACTCATGTCTGAGTATACCCTGCCACACCTATAGTGGCCAAAAACGATTCAGAAAAGGGGGTGGTGATGAACAGAGTGTCTGAATTAAGCATACCACTCTTACCCAGTCCAAAGATCAGGGCTTGATCCATCACCGTTATTTATCTCACTGCACCATCCCAGCTCAGAACCTGGCTATATGCAAATCAGTCTGTCCCTGGCCCAGTGCATCATGGGAACAGGGCAGACTAAACTACCAAGCCAATTCTTCACCAGAAAGGAAACAAGCTACCGGGGACCGGTTTCTGGCTTTTCAGCCGTCTTCGGCCCGGCTTGCTTGAATCCTGATGGTGCAGTGAGAAAGGGACTCCTGTCTGAGTATACCCTGCCACACCTATAGTGGCCAAAAACGATTCAGCAAAAGGGGGTGGTGATGAACAGAGTGTCTGAATTAAGCAGACCACTCTTACCCAGTCCAAAGATCAGGGCTTGATCCATCACCGTTATTTATCTCACTGCACCATCCCAGCTCAGAACCTGGCTATATGCAAATCAGTCTGTCCCTGGCCCAGTGCATCATGGGAACAGGGCAGACTAAACTACCAAGCCAATTCTTCACCAGAAAGGAAACAAGCTACCGGGGACCGGTTTCTGGCATTTCAGCCGTCTTCGGCCCGGCTTGCTTGAATCCTGATGGTGCAGTGAGAAAGGGACTCATGTCTGAGTATACCCTGCCACACCTATAGTGGCCAAAAACGATTCAGAAAAGGGGGTGGTGATGAACAGAGTGTCTGAATTAAGCAGACCACTCTTACCCAGTCCAAAGATCAGGGCTTGATCCATCACCGTTATTTATCACACTGCACCATCCCAGCTCAGAACCTGGCTATATGCAAATCAGTCTGTCCCTGGCCCAGTGCATTATGGGAACAGGGCAGACTAAACTACCAAGCCAATTCCTCACCAGAAAGGAAACAAGCTACCGGGGACCGGTTTCTGGCATTTCAGCCGTCTTCGGCCCGGCTTGCTTGAATCCTGATGGTGCAGTGAGAAAGGGACTCATGTCTGAGTATACCCTGCCACACCTATAGTGGCCAAAAACGATTCAGAAAAGGGGGTGGTGATGAACAGAGTGCCTGAATTAAGCAGACCACTCTTACCCAGTCCAAAGATCAGGGCTTGATCCATCACCGTTATTTATCTCACTGCACCATCCCAGCTCAGAACCTGGCTATATGCAAATCAGTCTGTCCCTGGCCCAGTGCATCATGGGAACAGGGCAGACTAAACTACCAAGCCAATTCTTCACCAGAAAGGAAACAAGCTACCGGGGACCGGTTTCTGGCATTTCAGCCGTCTTCGGCCGGGCTTGCTTGAATCCTGATGGTGCAGTGAGAAAGGGACTCATGTCTGAGTATACCCTGCCACACCTATAGTGGCCAAAAACGATTCAGAAAAGGGGGTGGTGATAAACAGAGTGTCTGAATTAAGCAGACCACTCTTACCCAGTCCAAAGATCAGGGCTTGATCCATCACCGTTATTTATCTCACTGCACCATCCCAGCTCAGAACCTGGCTATATGCAAATCAGTCTGTCCCTGGCCCAGTGCATCATGGGAACAGGGCAGACTAAACTACCAAGCCAATTCTTCACCAGAAAGGAAACAAGCTACCGGGGACCGGTTTCTGGCATTTCAGCCGTCTTCGGCCCGGCTTGCTTGAATCCTGATGGTGCAGTGAGAAAGGGACTCATGTCTGAGTATACCCTGCCACACCTATAGTGGCCAAAAACGATTCAGAAAAGGGGGTGGTGATGAACAGAGTGTCTGAATTAAGCAGACCACTCTTACCCAGTCCAAAGATCAGGGCTTGATCCATCACCGTTATTTATCTCACTGCACCATCCCAGCTCAGAACCTGGCTATATGCAAATCAGTCTGTCCCTGGCCCAGTGCATCATGGGAACAGGGCAGAGTAAACTACCAAGCCAATTCTTCACCAGAAAGGAAACAAGCTACCGGGGACCGGTTTCTGGCATTTCAGCCGTCTTCGGCCCGGCTTGCTTGAATCCTGATGGTGCAGTGAGAAAGGGACTCATGTCTGAGTATACCCTGCCACACCTATAGTGGCCAAAAACGATTCAGAAAAGGGGGTGGTGATGAACAGAGTGTCTGAATTAAGCAGACCACTCTTACCCAGTCCAAAGATCAGGGCTTGATCCATCACCGTTATTTATCTCACTGCAAGCGTGGAAGGGTATACTCAGATGTGAGTCCCTTGCTCATTGCACCATCAGGATTCAAGCAAGCCGGGCCGAAGACGGCTGAAATGCCAGAAACCAGTCCCCGGTAGCTTGTTTCCTTCCCAGTATAAGAATTGGCTTGGTAGTTTGGTCTGCCCTGTTCCCATGATGCACTGGGCCAGGGTCAGACTAATTTGCATATAGCCAAGTTCTGAGCTGGGATGGTGCAGTGAGCTAAAAAACGGTGATGGATCAAGCCCTGATCTTTGGACTGGGTAAGAGTGGTCTGCTTAATTCAGACACTCTGTTCATCACCACCCCCTTTTCTGAATCATTTTTGTCCACCATAAGCGTGGAAGGGTATACTCAGATGTGAGTCCCTTGCTCATTGCACCATCAGGATTCAAGCAAGCCGGGCCGAAGACGGCTGAAATGCCAGAAACCGGTCCCCGGTAGCTTGTTTCCTTCCCAGTATAAGAATTGGCTTGGTAGTTTGGTCTGCCCTGTTCCCATGATGCACTGGGCCAGGGTCAGACTAATTTGCATATAGCCAAGTTCTGAGCTGGGATGGTGCAGTGAGCTAAAAAACGGTGATGGATCAAACCCTGATCTTTGGACTGGGTAAGAGTGGTCTGCTTAATTCAGACACTCTGTTCATCACCACCCCCTTTTCTGAATCATTTTTGTCCACCATAAGCGTGGAAGGGTATACTCAGATGTGAGTCCCTTGCTCATTGCACCATCAGGATTCAAGCAAGCCGGGCCGAAGACGGCTGAAATGCCAGAAACCGGTCCCCGGTAGCTTGTTTCCTTCCCAGTATAAGAATTGGCTTGGTAGTTTGGTCTGCCCTGTTCCCATGATGCACTGGGCCAGGGTCAGACTAATTTGCATATAGCCAAGTTCTGAGCTGGGATGGTGCAGTGAGCTAAAAAACGGTGATGGATCAAGCCCTGATCGTTGGACTGGGTAAGAGTGGTCTGCTTAATTCAGACACTCTGTTCATCACCACCCCCTTTTCTGAATCAATGTCTGTAACAGTCCGATTTTACCGATATTGAAGAAGATACCAATTGATGGTGCCCCGGATTATGAAAATACGTATTGTTTTGTGATTGACCTTAGAGAAGTCAATAAAATTGTAATCCCACAAAATCCAGTGGTACCTGATATACCTGCTATACTGACCATGATTCCCCCTACAGCCCAGTATTTTTCAGTAATAGATTTAAAAAATGCTTTCTTTAGCATTCCAATTCATCCCGATAGCAGACATATCTTCGGATTCTCATTGGCTTGCCGAAGTTTTAGATTTACACGCGCCCCTCAAGGCTATACAGAAAGTCCTAGCATTTATATCCAAGCTTTGAAAGCGGTCCTTGATGAATTAATTTGTGCCAGCGGGACATACGATTATCCAGTATGTAGACGATATTTTGGTGGCCTCTGATACGGAGGAAGGTTGCAAAAAGGCCACGGTTAAATTATTGAAACATTTGGCTGAAAAAGGTAACAAAGTATCCCTTTCTAAATTTCAATATTGTTGACAGGAATTGACCTACATGGGCCACTTACTGTCAAAAGCGGGGAGACGACTGACTCCAGAGCGAATATCTGTAATAACTAACATGTCTGTACCTTGTACTCAACGTGATGTTCGTGCTTTTCTTTGCATAACCTCTTACTGTCGCCAGTGGATTCCTAACTATTCACTCCTCTCTAAACCCTTGTTGCATTTGACAACCAAAGATGTGCATGAACCCTTACCCTGGAAGGATGAATGTCAAGAAGCCTTTGATTCTTTAAAGTCTTCTCTTTGTTCTGCACCTGTATTGGGCACTCCAGATTACCGGAAGCCTTTTTCACTTTATGTGCACGAGGTGGACGGTTGCTCACTTTCAGTATTAACACAGGGTTTCGGTGGAAAACAGAGACCATGTGCATTCTTTTCGTCAGTCTTGGATAATGTTGCACGAGCTCTCCCGAGTTGTCTGAGGGCCACAGCTGCTGTAGCGGTGGCCATCCGCCAATCGGAGGGAATAGTTTTGAACACAGACCTCACAGTCATGGTACCGCATGCTGTGGATATTCTTTTTAACAGAACCAAGACCCAGCACCTTACAAGCGCTAGATTGACAGGGTACGAGATGACCTTGTTTGCACCCCACATTACTATTAAAAGATGTGCCACTCTGAATCCTGCTACATTATTACCCCTCCCTTCACATGACAGAAAGAATGATGTCCATGATTGTATATTTAGAACAGCAGAAGAAACAAAGGGACGTGTAGATCTTACTGACATCCCTTTAACTGAACCTCAAGGGGAATTGTATGTGGATGGCTCATGTTTTAAGTTACCGGATGGCAGTGCAACAGCTGCTTATGCTATTACGACATTAAGAACGGTGGTGGAAACCGCAAGGATTTCCCATCACTCAGCACAGGCAGCTGAACTAATAGCCTTGTTAAGAGCATGCTAATTGAGTGGAGGACTAGGGGTAAACATTTACACTGACAGCCAATACGCCTTTGGCGTTGCCCATAGTTTTGGGAGGCTGTGGAGGAGAGCGGATTCTTCACAACACATGGTCAGAAAATTCAACATGGTCCATTAATTGATCGATTGTTATTTGCTTTAACATTACCAGAGAAAGTGGCCATCATTAAGTGTACCGCACATAAAAAAATTGTTGATTCCACTGGAAAGGGAAACGCTTTTGCTGATTCAGTAGCAAAAGAAACAGCCCAGACTAGAATGAATTCCATGTTCCCTAGTACATCAACCCGGTGGGTAGCAGAAACATGCCTGTTTGACAATACTATTGAAAGTGTGAAAGAATTACAGAAAGAAGCAACAGTAGATGAAATACAGATTTGGGTACAGGAAGTAGGAAAACTAGATAAAAATTATTGTTGGATAGACTTATCCGTAATGCATCAACATGAATTATTTATTTCTCTGCCTTTATCCCAATTAGCTAGTTGTGAAGCATGGTTTCAAATATTGTCATTGATGTATTCCCATTATATAGCTGAACCTAAGATGTACACTGAAAAAGACTACAAGGCCATTCTGAAATATATAGAACGACACCAAGGATTTGATGCTGAAGGTGATGGAGGGGAGGGATCCTTAGACCCGAGTGCTTGTATGAACGTATACACTGAATATGAAAATGCTACCTGGTTAAAAGAAGAAATGCAAGATTTTGAACATTTTAATTCCACCATGTATTTTCGGCATTTTAAAGAACGAAATGTCACAAACGATAATGCCTTGCCCATCCCCATTATGAACAGCACTTCTCCCTTTTGTATACAGGGACTGGGTCATATTAGGGTAGGACAGAGTAGATGTAATTATACTTATACTCTATATACATTCAGTACACCTCCTATGATTACTCCCCCTAATGTATATTTTGTATGTGGGGAGAACGCGTATACTTGGGTTCCCCGGGGATGGGCAGGAAGGTGTTACCTTTCATTCCTCTATCCTCCAGTTTATATTGCCCCATCTGATTATCACAAAAGCCATCAACTATCTAGTCGAGAAATAGAATCCAATAAAAGCATTAGAAGTTTTGACACTGATAAAACAGATCAGACTGATACCTCTTTACAACAGTTTGAGGATATATCCAAGGGTCTCACTCCCTTTTGGGGACCGATTTTTAATAGTCGTAATATACGACGTCCGTCAAGGATAGTGGAGAACGTGGTTCAGACCACAGCCTGGCTTCTGACTAATATTACTGTAGAACTTCAGGCTACGAGGCTTGTCTCGCTCCAGAACCGAATGGTTCTTGACGTCATCCTAGCGGATAGGGGTGGAGACTGTCGTATGATCGGCAGCTCTTGTTGTGTTTATATACCTGATTCAGCCCCTACAATACACCTTGCCATTCAGAAACTACATCGATTAGCTAGCGAAGTACATGTCGACAATGGTATTTGGTCCCTTAGTGGATGGTTCTGGGATCTCCTATCTACCTGGGGTTGTAAAATATTCATGATTCTTGCAGGAGCTTTTGGAGTAATATTTACTTGCTGCCTGTGTCTCCATTGTGGTCCAGCTTGCTGTTCTTTCTGTGCAGCTAGGATAACGTCCGCTTTGAAAATCTCTCGACAAGCTAAAGTAGACAAACAAATGATTCAAAAGGAAATCTCAGATTTATGAAGATTGCTGAGAAAGTATTTGTAGAATAGATGTAGTTATATTGGCTATAGTAGGCCAAAAGGGCAGTCTGATGGGATATAAATACGATAAATACATGTTGTTGGCCTAATATTCACCATATAACCCTACAAATGCATATTAGCCGTGCATTATACACGCTGTAATATTATTGTGAGGAACGATTCACTTCAGTGATGTCTAAACCTATTGGTATATTCAGAGCCAATTTATTTCGATTCTCTTTGTTAAGTACAATTTTCCTGAAAACGCGTGATTAGGCTCTCTGCATGAACCAAATGACAAACTTGCTTGTCTGTCTCATTTATTGGTTTGTAGCACAGGAAAACTCAAGGTCGCACCTGCTCATCTTGTGGGATCCGCACATTCTAGCAAGGCCCGTTCCTGTACTCCCTGAACTACAGATAGAAAGGAAGGCGCCTCGCTGACCTGCCCCCGGAATAGCTTGGGCTTAGCTACCAGTAATCAATTGTGCCTTATATGGGTTTTCCTGTTAGCTCACTGACAACTTGTATCTTTCCTAGTAAGGTTATATTATACTGTGTGTGAAACTTATATATGCTTTTCCCTGTTTGTATGTCGTCAGTCTCCTCTGCGCACCTCCAAGGGTTGTGTAGACTGAGGCTCCCCTGTCAGGGCCTGTATCGGCAGAATAAACGATTGAACCTTCTCCATTGCCGACTGACTTATTATTTCTGAATAAGGTATATGGGCTATTGGTGAGTATAGTCCATTAGTGTAATTATTTGATTCCTTCAGATCTGTTGTCATCTGTGGCAGCGATCAGTGCAGTTTCAGTGCTGTGGTTTGCGTGGAATCCTGATTGTGAGGCATGAAGTAGGTGATTGAGTTCCAGGTATTCTGTGAGCTGTTGGTGGTTGGCTTTCTCAAGTACTTTGCCGCATAGTGGTGGACGGAGATGGGAGATGGGTCGGTAGTTTTTAGGTCACTGGATTCCATAGAGGCTTTCTTCAGGAGGGGTCTGACCTCTGCGCGTTTCCACCAATTTGGAAAGGTTGCTGTGGAGATGAAGGTATCGAGGATGTTGGTGAGCTCCATGCTGATTGGGTTGGCTCAGAATTTTAAGAAATGGTGGTTGCACGGGTAGTGGGTGCTTTAGCGTGGATGGACAGTATGATGATTGAGGTGATCTGTGTGGTGAGTGGAGACCATGTGGTCATCTTTCGGTTGGTGTTCGTTAGTTGTTTGAGGTTTTGAAGGGAGGTGGGGGTTTGGGGGTCAAAGTTGTTGTAGCTGGTGGCTAGCTTGCTGTGGATGTAGTCTGAGAAGGAGTCACAGAGCTCTTGGGAGGGGTGGATGGTGTTCTATGGCTGATGGGTTGGCAAATTCTTTGACAATTCTGAATAGTTCCTTAATGTGTTTGGCTGTGGTGTTGATGCAGTTGCTGATGCCTGCTCTTTTGGCTTCCATGAGGCACAGATGGTAGGTGCAGAGGGCTGCTTTATAGGCTGCTCTGTTGGAGGGGTCCTTGGAGATGTATCATCTCTTCTTGAGTCAGTAGCAGTTGTGCTGGTTGCATGACAAAGGCAGGCATGGCTGAACCACGTGTGCTTCTACAACATGGATCCAACCCACAATGCATTTAACCACGCATTCCTTTACCTCAAAATTTCATTGAAAGGGCATAATTGGTAAAGGGATATGCGTGGTAAAGATCACCACTACCCAACCCCTCCCATGCCTGCCCTAAGCATTAATAATATCCTATCCCCCCTACCTCAGACCTACCACCCTGAGCCCTAAAACCTACTATGCCCTTAATACTACCCCTTCCCTTCCCGGCCTAAAATCCTACCCTGACCAAAAAACTACTCCACCCCCTGAGCCCTAAAGCTTACCCTCTACTGCCCTTAAAACTACCCCTACCCCTTTCCCCACCCCTCACCCTGAGGCCGAAAACCTGTGCCCCCTTTAAAAAGTAAGCATTTGCAATGCAATAGGTCTCGGTTTGCGAGTTTGAGCTATTGACATTGCAAATGATAATACCTTTTATTTTTGTTTTCGTTTTTGAAACATAAATATAAGGCATTGTCAATTACAATGCCACTAGCTGAAACTCACGTAAATCCGAAACCTATTGCAGCACAAATGCAAGTCACTAGCATAACAGGTATTTTTAAGGCAAGACTCCACAGATAGGGAAGCACTCCAATGAAACACTGTAAGGCACCTACTTCCGAGGAGAAGTATTTATAAAGACAAAGTATGATCCGATGTGTGTATGTCTGTAGTTATGGTAGATGTTTGTATTGAACCATAAGAGCTGCTCAATGCGAAGGGGCACAATAAGGATGAATTACCTTTCCCCATGTGAGTAGTCTTGTCATTATCACGCAGTTCCAGTTCTTCATAGATTCCGGTGGTGGCCCCGCTGGGAAAAGCAGCTTGAAACATGCTTTTAGCAGTGCTCCGAGAATGGTGAGGGCTTTTATGAATCAAACGGGGAGAACCTTTATCGGAGCTCATGGGATCTAAATCTATCCTAGACTCAAGAGGGACGCATCAACAGTGGGCAAACATTACCTTAAAGGCAGTGACAGACCCCTATCTCAGCCCTTCTCGGGCCCTTTGCAAAGGACACTTTGGTAGTTATGGTTGGGAGGCTGATGATTATTTAAAAATACACCAAACAAAACGCTGAATGCTATCCCTTCTGGCTCTCAGTCGTGGCTAACCGAGACCCACCCTGCCTCAAGAGCACCAGTGCAACAGCCCACTGAGGGTGCTGCAAGACAATGCTAACCAGGGCTAAAGTGCTTATGCTGTCTCTTTAAAATATGGTGGAATTTGCTTATACCCAATTGGCATACTTAATTTACTTGTAATTCCCTAGTAAAGTGGTACTATCTGTGCCCCGATCCAGTAAATTAAAGACTACTAGTTAGCCTGCAGCAATGATTGTGACACCCACTTAAGTAGCACTTTAAACATGTCTCAGGCCTACCATTGCAACCTGTGTGTGTAGTTTTAAACTGCCCTTTTGACCTGGCAAAATAAACCTTCTGCCAGTCCCAAAGCTTCCTTTTTAATACGTATAAGTCACTCTAAGGTAGGCCCTGGACAGCCCCAAGAGCCGGGTGTAATGTATGTTGGACTTGTACTTTTAAGTCTTACATGTCCTGGTAGTGAAAAACTCTTAAATTCATTAAGGAATAACCTTGTTATTTTTTACAAGTGTCAGTTTACAGGTAGTTAGTTCATGTTTGGTGTTCGTGGAATTAAAATTTAAAATCCTTACTTATGGTGAAGTCAGATTTTAAGTTATGATTTTGCAAATGCCTCTTTTAGAAAGTAGTTTTTTCTCTTACCCAAGCCATTTGGTGCTTGCAGCCTGTCTCTTGATCACATGACTGGGTGTGGTCAACAGTTGGGCTTTGTGTATTCCTCCTAGACAGCCACACACAATAGGGAGCTTAGTTGTGACGGGGTGGGCCATCATTGTCAGGATGGGAGGGAAGAGCTGGACCCAACCCCACTTACACTTGGATAGGCTGTGTCCCGTCGCCACACAAAGGACTGTATACCTCCTGTAGTTAGTCTGGAGTCAGGGCCAGGATAGCAGGGCATCTGTGCACTTCTAAAGCATGCATCTAGAGTATTGTCGTTGCTTTAAAGGCACAACTGTGTATAAATACTGGACCTCAGACACTAACTTTTCAGTACACGTCTGGACTTGTGGATACTCTGCCAGGAAGAGGAATTTCTGTACTGCTGAAAAGACTGCCACTCTGCTAGACTGCTGCTCTGAATGAACCTATACCAGCCCCTGGACCAAGCTGCAGCGAGTTCCTGACCCTCCACAAGTTGTGCCCCTCAGGTCAGGTATATTGCTCTGCTGCTGGGTGGAATCCTAGGATTGTAAAGGTGAAACTTTATATGGTAAAACAGTAGGGATCTAATGGAATACCGGATGGTTGGAGCAAAGGAGCAAATAATGGTTGGAGGTGGCTGGAATAGCTTGTGGTCCTTGAACATTTACCTATAATGAAGTCTTGAATCTACTTACCTGGGTCCTGGTTTCAGTAAAGGATGCAATAACAGGTTAAATTGATTGATTGAATCAGTTAAATCCTAAATTAAATTTAAAAAAATAGAATAAATTTTAATAAATAAAAGAATACTGAAACAAAAAAACTTCCTATCAGTAGGAGCTGAGTTATGAACTTTTACATTTTCAGGTAAAAATAGAACAAAGAAGCTCAAAGCTCCGCTCTTATCTGGTCATGCTGGATTTGGTCAAAGTCACACATTTAGTGATTGCATGCAGGTAGGATACAAGGACCAAGTTTGTCCTGCTGAAGATTTTATCTTTTCAAAGTCCACATAAGGAGGATCACCTGGAACTTTACACTGGCGGAAGCAGCAAGGAGTCCAGTGTCAGCACTAGAAGTGAAAGCTTTGTGCTGGCTGTCGACACGGGTGGTCGATATTTGGCAGGATGAGCATATTGTTACCAGGACTTCACGCTGGTGGGAGACACGTTGGCTGTTGCTGACAGGAGGAGTCTGCATGTGGTTGTGAAGTGCCCCAAACATCTGGATTTTCACCTGTTGCTTGTTTCTTGTTGATTTCAAGCAAGAGGAGTATACTATGATGCCAACCAAGGATTCAAGACCTCAGATTCACCTCTTGGGAATCGGGACTCACACCATCAGATGTCAGTGCAAGACATAGGCAGGTCCAGGTGGTGAGACTGAGCTGGGTAGTTGCATGGAGGCCTCTGGAAGCTTGATATGTCCATGTAACTCAAACAGGAGGTCTGTCAACTGAACTTTGGCATCACTTATGGGGATCCTGTGTTCAAGGCAAGCAGGCCCAGTCTTCTTTTTTTCAGATAGCAGGGCAGTCCTTCTTCTGAATCTTCTACAGGTCCAGGAGTGTTCTTATGAGAGGTTCTGAAGGTACCACAATTTATACCTAGTGCCAGCCTATGTGGGAGGGGCAATCCCTGGCCTACTGCTATGCTCCCCTCTCCCCTGTATTTGGCTCCAAACTGTCTACTGGGACAAAGACAAGGGCAGGCCTGCTGTCAGATCCCTTTGTGTGTGCTGCATTCAGGGTCCTTTGAAGCATAATTAGGGCAGGGCACAGCTCCTCCGCAGCCATCCTGTCAGGAAGACTCATTTCCTCCAAAACCTGGCTCTTTGGTCTCCATGCCTGGAAGAAATACACAGCACTCCACAGGAGAGCCATTCAGAGTCATGTGACCCTGGACACTGACAAAAGGCACAATTAGTTTGGAAAAAAATTAACTTCCTAAAAGTGGCATTTTGAGAGCAGCAACTTAAAAACCGTTTCTACCATTAAAGTGGATTTTAAATTACAATTTAAATGATTTAAAATAACATGTCTTTATCTGTTCCCAAACTGAAGTTATCACTTACTTAGTGTAATAAGGTTACCCTGAGTTAGTCTATGGTAGAGATAGCAGCGCAATAGTGAAAAAAACCTTTGTGTTTTTCACTGCCAGGACATGTAAAACGTAAGAACACGTCCTATTTTTAAATGCCATGCACACTAGCCTATGAGCCTTTAGGGCCTAACTTAGGTATGAAAAACGAAGGTTTAGGCCAGGCAAAATGTTTATTTTGGCACGTCAACATGGACTGCAGTGGTAGGTCTGAGAAATGTTCTTCAGCACTACTTTAGCAAGTGGCACAATGAGTACTGCAACCCACTACTAGCATTTGATTTACAGGCCCTAGGTACATGTAGTACTGTGTACTGGGGATTTTAAAGCAAGGGCTCAAAATGCCACAACAAAACAGGTTAAGCAAAAGAACACCAAATCTGGGGTGACCATGCAGAGAGGATCCAGACCAACAGACTGTGTAATAGTTGTTATTTTTTTTCATTTTCTTCAATATTTATGTAACTGCTTATAATAGGAATAAAAGGTCAAACTCCAGTGCATAGAGAAAAGTATATAGACAGCATCGTCTACATACATATTTTGTCATGTTTGAGTATGCATGCCCCGAAAAAACCCATAGTTTAGACTGATGTTATATTTAGATATGGTTGTAACATCTTACTTTTGTATGAAAATACCTTGGAAATTCACTGAAATAAACTTAGGTTAACTGGACTTTGTAATTAGGTGAAAATTTCAGTTTAAACATAATATTTGAAACTAAAACAAACACTGAAAGTCACTAAAATTAGCTTTCAGTGACATCAGTGATATCATTTTAGGCGTCATGAGGGATGCAATCAGTGATGTTATATGAACATGTCATAAGTGATGTAATATGTTAGATCAGAAGCAGTGCATGGTGAGGGTGTGAGTTATAGTTACTTCAGCTAATTGTAACTGGTAGATTTCAGTTTTTTTTTATTTGAAATGTTATATTTAAACTGACCTGTGCCCAACCCCCTCCCCCCTAGGCAGCCAGCAGCCAACGATCCACCACACACGGTCTGCAACCAGGCCCTGAATACATAACCAACCCATCACAAACACCTATGCCCCCTTTTTTTTAATGGGTTTTCTGATCCAACAATCTCTTGTGGAACCCAGCGCAGCTCAGTGGGGCTCTAGCAGGGGCAAGGGAGTTGCGCTAGAAAAAAAAAATGTTTTCGTCTCGGGGGGAGGCCCACATTGTGCCCCCCCTATAACAAATTCAATAGAGTAAGGGTACACTTTATTTTCCTGGAAGTAGATGAGGAAGATGAGCTTTTTTCTGCAAAGTTTTGTGAAAATTCATCAAATGGCGCCAAAGTTATTAGCAATAAAAAATCAATTTCCTGGGAATGAGGTCCTACATATAACTACACAGTGGTGACTGGAAATATTTATGGTAATCGAAAAGTTTCCAAATTTGTGCATCCTCTGCCCACTACGTGCTACCTTCCTCTACAGGGGCCACTCTTGGTTAATATCCAACTGCAAAAACAGGTGCTGCTTCAAGTCATTAAATACACAGCACTAATAAATAATAGATGTACCACCAAAATATACAAACCATTTTAACTGGGAACTTGATTATACATCACTCTTTTCCTGTTCCAGCAGGATAATAATGGTCTCGGCTCTCTTTTTTTACTTCAAGTTATTCTGGTCTATGCAGTGCATATAACTCTGTGATGCAATAAGTACGAAACATAAGCATAGAAAACATATATTAAAAGGCAGCAGAACAGCGATCCAAAATGTAATGCAGTCAATGGGAATCTATGATAATACTAGGTGCCAATATTGAATCACTATTCGTTTTCAAAATACCAAATCCTCATTATTTTATGGCAAAATGCAATTAAGTATATATCCCCTATGAATCAAAGAAAATCAGTATGTTACAGTGACAATTACTTCTGTGATCAAGTTGAAATACATCGATTATTTTTGTGTTTCGTCTATTCTTAATTAATGCTATGCTTTTGATGGCTCAGAGGGGCACCTCTATCATGAAGTCATTGGGAGTTGTGTTTTCCTTCCATTTTTTTCCTGTTTGTAGATAGATCATGTGTTTATAGCAAGGCCTTTAGAGCGCCACGGTGTATGTGGTTTTGACTTACACTTGCATCTTTTTATTGAGGTGTGGATCTTCAAACAGCTGAAGAAAAGGTGTTTATGTGGTTGGTGTCAGACATGAAGTTACAAGGGTGGGAGTTGAGTTCAGACATTAGATTGTCTATGGAGAAATATTTGAAGGTTTGAGGTTCTCCTTTGGATTGAACTTGCTTTGCTGTGAGTAAGCTGAGCACTAGATAGGGTTGTCAAATTGTCAGTCCAGTCCAGAGGTGTGGGTGGTTTGAATTGGATTGTAGGTGATAATGAGAAGACCTGGTCAAATAATTGGTCTTTGGAGTGTGTTCATAGTGTGACATGATGTACAATGTTATGTCGAGGTTGAGGATGGTGTATCTTATTTGTTGAGCTTGTGTTGTCTGGGAAGTTGAGGTCATCCAAGTGGGTGGTGTGGCCGTGTTGGTTAGATGAGGTAGTGAGGACATCTGAGAATTTATCAATGAAAGCCTTGTTCTGCCAGGGGGGCCTGTAGATGAAGTTCAAGGTGGTGGTTTGCAGTGCAGAAAGTGGGAAATTGCACATCAGCAGCTCATTGAAGTTCGGTGTTTCTTGCTTGCCAAGTGTGTATGACTCGGAGGATTTATGGGTGACAGTGAGGCCTTCTCCCTTCTTATGTGTTTGGTACACACAATAAATGCTGTATGTAGCCTGTGGGAAGAAGGACATATAGCATATGCGAGGTTGTGGTAGTGAACAATATTTCTGTGATAAAGAGGCTGTCAAGCTTGTCAAAGGTGATGAGGTCTGTGATGCCTGGTGCATGGAGTACTACAGAGCGAGTGTTAATGAACATGAGTTGGAATGTGTGTTCTGCAGCTTTACTGTGTATGGCAGTTAGTGGAATGTGTACGAAGTTAGGGCTATATCTTTTGTAGTTGCTAAATAAGTGTTTGGGTCATCTAGGTCTTGGTGTGATTGTGAGGGCTGGCAGTATTGGGTGCTAGGTGAGCCACATGATTATACTTTAAATGGAACATTCAGCGCCCATGGCTCTCCTGGCCCTAACAGTCTTAAACTAATAATGCCCGTGTCTGTGTCTGCCCATTGCTTGTGATTCCCTGTTAGTGTGATGCATTGAAGAGTTAATAGAAGTAGAGAGAGAGCAGATGGATGATAAGAAATACAGTGATGGTACTTCCTGGACAGTGGGATGATGGAAAATGTAGTAATTCCGCTTGCTGATACAATGGATGATGGGGAATATAGTCCGTTTGTCTGCCACTTCCTTTTAAAGAATGTGTTGGTGAAAACCAGTGATGTCAGATCCTGTACAGATAGATGATGAGCAATTCAGCAATGTAATTTCCTGTGGAGTTGTATAATGAGAAAAGTCAAATGATTTCACTTCATGTGGAGACGGATAAAAACAACAAAAATGCATAAATAGATATCTAAATATTAAGTACTGGAATAGACTGATTATTTTAACTCAAGGAGTTTTCACTGAGGCTCCTGATATCACACAATCCTCACCCCAGCTGCCTTCTTTCACTGGCCCCTTTAATCCATGATACACTCTAACCATAACACATCCACCACAGTTTTATTCCTGGAAGATAATTGATGCCTATTCTCAAATATAAATTTACATATTTTAGAGCAGATCTTGTCATAAACAGCTAGATAAATGCAATATTGGCCACTGAAACCTGGCTTTTAGTTAGATGCTTCCAGTCTTCAATGAACTCATCCCAGCTGGTTCAGCACATGACATCAGAATTGCATAGGCACTAGCATATTGTGAGAATTATCCTTAAAACCATCTGGTCCCTCACATCAGTCACCCCCTCGCCCCTTCCTCCTATACAGACCATGATTTGAAGTAATGCAATATACTCGGATACCTTCAGTATCCAAGTGTCTACACTACCAAGATTACAGTATAAGTTTGTATCTGATGCATTATTAGAATGTATATCCTCTCTAAACAATGCATCACACTTGTGATTCCACTCCACTGTCATAGCTCTTCATTGCACATTCACCTCTATTAATACATCATGCTCATTCTCCAGAAACCTACTATGCTGTGGTACAATGTATCAACAAAAAAATAAAACCAAGATTGAGAAAACAATAACACAAATCACAATCTCTGAATGATCTCAACAGATTCAAAGCAGTATGTGAAACCAGAAATGATGATACAAAGTCATATCCGATTTCTTTCTGAACACTATAATCCAGGTCAACTGGTATGTGGGTAATTTCTGTGTAATGTGACACAGTTCTCCAGATAACCTTTTGTGGCAATATAGTAGACGCTCTCATTACCTATCCCTGTTGTTTCATACCCATTCTGTGCCAATCAAATGGCTGGTGGTTTTCATACCAGCATGTTAGCCGATTCTTTGTACATCCCAACGAAGATGCTCTTTAATGGATATCCAAGACCGACTGCAGTATGCAATATCACAGATGAAGGAATTGTAATACTTTATAACTAGGTGCAAACTTTTATCAATACATTAGTGGAGGAATGAGGTATCAGTTTTACCATACACAATCAACAAGCTGTTTACCTGCCACTGTCACTTTCTCCACTTGTTTTCCAATTAGTCAAGTAGGATGGTGTCTGTGGTGGGATGGTTTGTAAACGTACTGAAGTGATTTTCCATCTAGCACTTGGATATGTTATATAATAAAATAAGAGGTTGCAATTGGGTTATCCATATGGATTGCTGAAATTTTCTAAACCATAGTACATTCAAACTGATTATGCAGTGTATTTTGATTTCATGTGGAAACTTATTTTATCACCTATAGTCCTGAAGTTCTCCCTTTAAATTACATTTAATTGTGATGAAATCTCTCGTACTGGAACTTACCTTCTGTATGCGTTGGGACAATTACTAGAGATTGTGTCATCCCAGGGACTCATTCCCCAACAAAAACATGCAATCATGTATATTTGAGTTATTTGCAGAAGGAACCAGGAAATGGAACTCATTATAAAGACATGACTGAAGGGAACAGTCTTGGTCAGTTGGAGAATTTTAGCTTTGTCTCATAGTAATGTTTTTTATTGTGCTGAGAATTGTTCATTATGTACAGTTCTACAAAAAACTTAGATGTATAATTGTTTAACCTATAGTAGATTTGTATATTCTCTTTCACTGTATATTCATCTCATTTCACCATGTTTATATTCTGTAGAAGGTTCCACAGCTAATAAAATTAAATCTAGCTGTATCCATTCCATTACAGAAATAACACTGAAAACAATGTTTTTGTATTAAGACTTGAGGATTTTTTCAAATCTATATTATTATCACAGCCATGTTTACTTATACTTTATTATGATGTTACCCTACAGATTGCTGAGAAAACACAAGTTGTTAGTAGACTGGAGGCTGATATTTTAAAACTTCAAAATCAGTCTGTAGAAAAGAAGGAGCAGATGGAGACATTTGAAGACCTCATTGACCAATTAACAGAAGAGTTAAAGTCCGTGCAAGAGGATCTTAAACACCAAAAAGAACAAAATGTACAGTACAGTGACCATGTGGAGGCGCTTAATAACACTGTTTCAAGTCTCCAGCAGGAGGTTCGTATTATCCATTAGAAAACATGTTTACAATTAAGTATATAAATAATTGCATTTTGTATTGTTATGTTTATGATTCTGGTCAATTTGCCCCACAATGAACATTGTCCAGTATGTTAAACACATGGGCTAAAACCTCTGTGCACCTCTATAGAATAAACCATTTGATCTGGAGGTTTGGTCATTCACTTTGTATCTTACAATAGCAGTTTATTCCATTTTAAATGCTGCATTTCAATAGGGAATAAAAGTATGTCTCCAAGGTGTCTTATGGTGGGCTTACCCCAAACGTTTTGACACCCTCATCTGTTTTTACTAACGTTGTTTTTGCTGGCCTTAGGAAGGACTTTGTGCACTTTGCCAATGCTAAACAGTGCTTAAAGTGCTTGTGGTCTCTCCTCTCAACATGGTAATGTTGGCTTATCCCCAATTCACATTTTTTATTTAGTTATAAGTCCCTAGTTAACTGGCAATACTTGTGCCCAGGGACTGTAATTGAAATTGTTTTAGTTTAGTGGGCCTGGAGCACTGACTGTGCCACCCACTTAAGTAGCCCTATAAACCTACCTGAGGCCTACTATTTCGAAGCCTGTGTGTGCAGTTTTAAACTGCCATTTCTGTCTGGCAAAATACAATTCTTGCCAGGCACAAACCTTCCTTTTTAATTTATATGTTACCCCTAGGGTAGGCCCTCGACAGCCCAGTGGGCAGGGAGTAATGTATTTAAAAAGTGAGGCATGTGCTTTTAAGTTTGAAATGTCCAGCTAGTTAAAAACTCTTAATTTGTTTTTCACTAATGCAAGATCTATCTCTCCCCTAGGATAACATTGGAGTTGCCTTATTACATTTTATAAGTTTTATTTACAAATGGGAAGGGAGAACCAGTTCATGTTTTGTAATTCTAGAAACTCAATTTAAAATCCTAATTTATAGTGAAGTCAGATTTTAAATTACAATTCTAAAAATGACACATTAAGAAAGTTGACTTTTTCATACCATAGCCATTTAGTGCCTGTATCCTGCCTCTATTCACATGGCTGGGTGTTACTGACAGTTGAGCTTTGCATACTCCCCATAGACAGCTACACACAATATGGAGCTTAGGTGTACCTGGATGGGCCATCACTGGCAGGATGGGAGAGATGAGCTGGGCACATCCCCACTTGCACATGAATGGGCTGTGCCCTGCCTCCACACAAAGGGCTACATACCGCTTGTAGTTAGTCTGGAGCCACGGCAGGTAACGCAAGATGCCTGGGGACTTCAAAAGGAAACCTCTAGAAGCTTTTCCCCCACTTCAAAGGCACAACTGTGTATAAATACTGGCCTTCAGATGTCAGTTCTTCAGGACACTTCTGGACCTGTTGATACCCTGCCAGGAAGGAGGACTGCTGTGCTGCTACAAGGACTGCCACTTTTCTGGCTGATCTCTAAATGAACTGCTGCTCTGCTATGCTTACCTGCTGCCCTCTTGCCGGAGGAAATGGACGTGCAACTTCCTCTTTGAACCCAGGACCCCAGTCTGACTCTAAGGGCTATTCAACTGACCTTCTGATCCGAGCTTCAGGGACATGAAAGGTCCCCAAACAAGCTTCTGGCACCAGCTGCAGCACATTCCTGACCCCCAAGCAGTCCCTCCCAGGCCCTAGACATATGGAGTGGCTCACAGGCTCTTTAATCAAGCTTTTGTGATTGTTGTGGCCACGAATGGCCCATTCGCACCATGACTGTACCTTTCAGACTGAAATCCAGCGTGAGCTGCTGCCATCCCGTCTCTTCATTGATAGGTTACGGGGGACTGTAAATGCGAAGCACCAGCCCGCATGTCCTCGACTCCCAACCTGCTCCTCATACCATGCTGACAACCACTGTGATGCTCTTCTTGGTTCCCGCGACCCTCTTCAAATCTAACAGGGCTTTTGGTACACAACCTCAGAAGGTAAAACTTCAACTGGACTAATCTAGGACTGTATCCCACCCACACTCCATCATGGTTGGCCTGAACATTTGACTTTGACCCAGTCCAGTGAGACCAGATAGCCACAATTGGCACTTTCTGCTTTTAGATGTTATTTCACTATTTATTCTTGAAAAAAAATTAACTCCAGTTCTACTAAGTGGAGTTTTGTTGTTTCAGTCTTGTTTCATTTATCAAATTCAGCTCTATTTTTCTAACCTAGTGTGGGCTCATTTTTGTGTAGTTTTTTTACTTTATTACTGTTCCCCCTTACTATTTGCTTTATACATTGAGCCTTTTTTAAGAATGTTGGACTCTAATGTTAATATTACTCCGCTAAAGGTACATATATATCAGGTTAAGGTGTTAGCATATGCTGACGACGTGGCAGTGGCCACGTCTAAACCCATCATGGCAATGCAGGCTATAGAGCATTTGGCCGTAGAATTTGGTAAATCATCGGGATACAAATTAAATTCAGCAAAAACCCAGCTACTTAGTATAAATATACCAAGCTACACCGATTCTAGACTATGTCAGGAGGTGGTATATCTGGGAGTCACGTTGCGAGCTTGTACAACTTCTTTAGTTAAAGTTAATTGGGATCAGCTCTTAGTCAGTGTTCGGAAAAAAGTAGATCAGGCAGAATGTTTACATCTTTCATTAGTGGGTCGATGTAACCTATTAAAAATGCTGATTCTGCCTCAAATTTTATATTTTTTCCGATGTATACCCCTAGAAGTCCCTAAGACCAGTTTGGAACAACTGCAGACAGTATGCATGTGTTTTATGTGGTCTGGAGGGAAGGCTAGAAGGGCTAGGCGTTTCATGATTCTGCCAAGAAATGTGGGGGGTTGGTCGGTTCCGGATTTCACACTTTATTATTATGTGTGTATGTTGCAAGGAATGGGAATTCTATTAACCGGCGAAGATCCAGCAAGACCTGCAGATTGTCCATCGATCTATCAAATGTTGCTGGGGGTAAAAGTTAAAAACTGTTTATTTAAGTATCTAGAACAAAGCTACTACAAACGCACCCGTTTTAAGACAATGACAGCTGCATATAAGGTCTGGCATATAGTTAGGAGGCTATTGGGCCTTGGGAAAATAACGTGGTACACTCCATTCTCATCGTCGTTTTTCCTACCTTTAGACGTGTGGGATAGAATTGTACTCAATTGGAGGGAGAAAGGCATCAGAGTGGTGGGGGATTTGTACGATGCTAGTTATTGTAAATCTTTTGACCAATTACGAGAACAATATTCTCTCCCTAGAGACCATTTCGCAAAATACCTACAGATTCGTAACTATTTAACTTGTAAACTTGCAGATTTATAGAGCGCGAATTGTTGCCCGGAGGCGTCCAAGCGCTAGAATAACCAGAGCCTACTGATGAGCAGAGGAGGGAAGGCAGGCAGTTAATAGGAGGATGCTAACAAAAAGGTCTTTAATTGTTTGCGGAACACAGTGAGGTTAGGGTTAGCTCTGAGGTGGAGTGGCAGAGTGTTCCAAGTCTTGGACGTGTTGTATGCGAACGTCCTTCCGCCAGATCTGGATCTTTTTATTCTTGGCACCACTGCCGAGAAGGTCTGGCTGGAACGAAGACTTCGGTTTGGGGTGTAATGGGTAACCAGGTCGCAGGTGATGCTGGGTCCTATGTCCCAGAAGGCTTGATGGGCTATGCATAATGCCTTGAATAAAACTCTCTGCCAGATCGGTAGCCAGTGAAGGCTAATCAGTCCGGCCCTCACTGAGTGTCTGCGGGGGATTTTGAGCAGTAGGCGCGCTGCGCAGTTCTGTACAATCTGCAGCCTGCGTAGGGTGTATTCTGGGGCGCCGAGGTAGAGTACATTATTAAAATCGAGGCGTGATTGAATAAGACCCTGAATGGCTACCTGTTTGGCTTCCATGGGAAGGAGGGGAAATATTTTATTTAGCACCCTCATGATGCCAAAACAGGTGGCTGAAAGTTTCGTGGCTTGGACATTGAAGGATAGTGAACTGTCCAGCCACACTCCGAGGCTTTTGATGTTATTTTTGGGGGTTGGGGGGGCCTAGACAGGGGGGCCACAGAGAGGGAGGAAGGGCCAGATCTGATGGGCCTAGGAGCATTAGCTCTGTTTTGTCCCCGTTCAACTTCAGGGATGATGACGACATCCAGTTCCTCACTTCCTCCAGGCATTCTCTAAGCCTGCCTGGCGCAGTTCGGTTTGCCTCCTGCGCCAGTGAGACCACTAGCTGCGTGTCGTCCGCATAGGAGATGATCTTGACTCCAAATGGGCGGACGACATCGGCTAGCGGTCTCATATACAGATTGAAAAGTGCGGGGCTTAGAGAGGAGCCCTGAGGAACACCGCACTTTAGGGGTCTGCTGGAGGACACGGATTCGCCATCAAAAACCCTGAAGGATCTGTTCTCCAAAAAAGATTTAAACCATGCCCAGGCTTTATCCTTAATCCCCGCACAGGACAGGCGGTTCAGTAAGGTGTCATGGTTGACCGTGTCAAATGCCGCGTTTAGATCAAGGAGGATCACTGCCACTGATCCTCCTTGATCCAGGATTTTTCTAGTTTCCTCGGTAACCATGAGGAGGGAGGTCTCAGTCCCGTGTTTTGGTCTGAAGCTCGTCTGAGTGGGATCTAGTATGTGATGATCTTCCTAAAAGTTCACCAACTGTTGGTTAATATATTTTTCAAGGACCTTGCTCACCCATGGGAGCAGGGAGATGGGGCGATAGTTGGCTAAGTCAGACGGGTCCAAATTAGGCTTTTTAATTAATGACCTGACCATGGCTTGCTTCCAGACAGTTGGCACAGTGCTGGAGGAGATAGATGCGTTTAGTAGCTCCCTAATGACGGGCAGGGTGATCCGGGATGCTGCCATTAAGATGTCAGGAGGGGCAGGGTCGTCCGGCGAACCTGATTTGACACTGAGAGCTAGTGATTCAAGGGTGGGGAGATTCAGTGGGGGAAAGTTGGTTAGGCTGTGTCGAGCGGGGGGAGGGGAAAGGATTGGGGAGATGTTGGGTTGGTTTGATGAGTTATTATTTGGGGAAGGAAATGCTGAATAAATCTTGTTTACTTTCTGATAGAAAAACTCGGCAATATTATTGCACTGAGTGACAGATTTCTCGACGTGCAATGCAGGGGGGGGTTTGTTAACTTTTTATTGATCTGGAAGATCTCTCTGGGTTTAGATTTGGCCTGCAGAATTTTATCGGCGAAGTACGTGGACTGGGCTGCTTTTATTTGGATTTTATACTCGCTAATAGTTTCACGGTAGCGGGTTTTGTTATCTGCTGAGTTATCTAAACGCCAGCGTCTTTCCGCCCTTCTACAGAGACGCTTCTTGTCCCTAAGAGACTGCGTATACCAAGGGGCAGTTTTGTGGGGCCGCTTCAGTACAGTCTTGCTCATAGGGAGAGTGGTGTCAAGGGTATGATTGATCCAATTAACATAAGCCTGATTTGCTAAGGCAGGATCCTCCTGTTTCTCGGGTTGTGAGCTGGCAAGTTTAATGGACCAGTTGTCAACCTCGAGGCGCGACCAGGCTCGCCTGAGCCTTGAGGTGGGGGGCGGGTGGTAGAGTTTTAATCGAGGTCCAACTGAAGGGGATCAGAAGGTGGTCTGTCCATGGCAGGGAAATGCCTGGGTCCACTGAAATGTCAGGACAGTTAGTGAAAATTGGGTCCAGTAAGTGGCCTTTGGCATGAGTGGGGGGTAGTGACACGTTGGATGAGTTGTAGAGCTGCTAGATCCTCTAGTAAGGTGGCAGCTGTGTGGTCAGAAGGGGAGTCAAAATGAAAGTTCAGGTCACCTAGCACGGTGAAGTTAGAGGAGGTACTAGCTCTATCGGCCACGCAGGATGGCAGTGTTTCATGGAACTGCTTCGGGGGGCCGGGCGGGCGGTAGATAAGGGTGCCCGAAAAACAGCTATTGGGTGAGAGTTCGATACTAAAACCAATACTCTCACAGTCCGAGATGGTCTTGGAGGTGACTCGACAGTGGTATTGTTCCTTGTGGATAATAGCTAGGCCTCCTCCTCTCCCTTTAGGTCGGTCTTGCCGTATGATTTGAAAGCCATCAGGGAGGGCGTCTACTATCGTGGGATCGGACTCAGTAGTGAGCCAGGTTTCTGTTAGGAACACTATATCTAGGGTGTGTTCCTCTAACAGCAGGGCCATTTCAGCGCTATGCTTGGGCAGGGAGAGGCAATTTAGTAGGAGCATGTGAAATTCATCTGTGGGCGCCGAGCAAGGTTAAGATTTGAGCGGTACGGAGCAAGTGGGGCAGGTTAGCGGCAGGTCTTCGGCTTGAAGAATATGCCGAGTGCAAATGTTAGCGGAGGGCCTAAGTCTATGGAGGGTTGCCGAAGTATAGCATCTGCGCAGTGGTGGCTGGGATGCAAGAGGGGTGGCCCAGGGCCCGGACTTGGCGCGGACGAGCGCAGACGAGCTTGCCTCATGCATGCCTTCGGCGCGCAATCGTCGCGCCCGCTGCGCTCATCCGCTGCGCTTCCGGCACATGCACATGTTTATAGCAAGGGGGCAATGCAGGGGGGCGTGGCCTCGAGTGGGTGTGTCCCAGTCCGGTCGTGAGGAATACAGCTGATGGTAACCGGCGATTTCGCCCTACCCAGCGCTCGTTTTTGAATGAGAAAGGGTGCCTGCGCACAGTAATCGTGCAACAGGCAAGGTGAGTAAGTTTTTAAAACAAGTGCAAAATTTCAATTTTAACAGTTTAAAAATACACGGTATTCGCTGCTGCTCCCGGCTGTGCCTCAGGAGGTATCTGGCTGTCTAAGCGCTTGTGGTTCAGCACGGTATTTGTATGTTTTAGCTAAAGGGGGCGTGGCCTCGAGTGGGCGTGTCCCAGTCCGGTCGTGAGGAATACAGCTGATGGTAACCGGCGATTTCGCCCTACCCAGCGCTCGTTTTTGAATGAGAAAGGGTGCCTGCGCACAGTAATCGTGCAACAGGCAAGGTGAGTAAGTTTTTAAAACAAGTGCAAAATTTCAATTTTAACAGTTTAAAAATACATGGTATTCGCTGCTGCTCCCGGCTGTGCCTCAGGAGGTATCTGGCTGTCTAAGCGCTTGTGGTTCAGCGCGGTATTTGTATGTTTTAGCTAAAGGGGGCGTGGCCTCGAGTGGGAGTGTCCCAGTCCGGTCGTGAGGAATACAGCTGATGGTAACCGGCGATTTCGCCCTACCCAGCGCTCGTTTTTGAATGAGAAAGGGTGCCTGCGCACAGTAATCGTGCAACAGGCAAGGTGAGTAAGTTTTTAAAACAAGTGCAAAATTTCAATTTTAACAGTTTAAAAATACACGGTATTCGCTTCTGCTCCCGGCTGAGCCTCAGGAGGTATCTGGCTGTCTAAGCGCTTGTGGTTCAGCGCGGTATTTGTATGTTTTAGCTAAAGGGGGCGTGGCCTTGAGTGGGCGTGTCCCAGTCCGGTCGTGAGGAATACAGCTGATGGTAACCGGCGATTTCGCCCTACCCAGCGCTCGTTTTTGAATGAGAAAGGGTGCCTGCGCACAGTAATCGTGCAACAGGCAAGGTGAGTAAGTTTTTAAAACAAGTGCAAAATTTCAATTTTAACAGTTTAAAAATTACACGGTATTCGCTGCTGCTCCCGGCTGTGCCTCAGGAGGTATCTGGCTGTCTAAGCGCTTGTGGTTCAGCGCGGTATTTGTATGTTTTAGCTAAAGGGGGCGTGGCCTCGAGTGGGCGTGTCCCAGTCCGGTCGTGAGGAATACAGCTGATGGTAACCGGCGATTTCACCCTACCCAGCGCTCGTTTTTGAATGAGAAAGGGTGCCTGCACACAGTAATCGTGCAACAGGCAAGGTGAGTAAGTTTTTAAAACAAGTGCAAAATTTCAATTTTAACAGTTTAAAAATTACACGGTATTCGCTGCTGCTCCCGGCTGTGCCTCAGGAGGTATCTGGCTGTCTAAGCGCTTGTGGTTCAGCGCGGTATTTGTATGTTTTAGCTTAAGGGGGCGTGGCCTCGAGTGGGCGTGTCCCAGTCCGGTCGTGAGGAATACAGCTGATGGTAACCGGCGATTTCGCCCTACCCAGCGCTCGTTTTTGAATGAGAAAGGGTGCCTGCGCACAGTAATCGTGCAACAGGCAAGGTGAGTAAGTTTTTAAAACAAGTGCAAAATTTCAATTACAACAGTTTAAAAATACACGGTATTCGCTGCTGCTCCCGGCTGTGCCTCAGGAGGTATCTGGCTGTAATGGGTTTGGGAGGTAACTTTAAACCGAATTCTCTGATTGAAGACATTATGAAAGGAGTAAGGATTGGAGCATTATATAAACATTTGTTAGACACTAAGGAAAATGATCTAGAGCAACAGAACATTAAATGGTGTGCTAAACTAGGCAGACAGGACATTCAAATAGAAACTTCATTAGTTATGGCCAAAGATTTATTCTTGTCGGCAAAGTTGGTGGCTCAACATTTCAAATCAATCTATAATCTATACTATACCCCAGATAAGGTGTCCAAATGGTCGGGAGATGCAATATGTAAATGCTTTCGGTGTGGGTTCACCTCAGCGGATGATGTTCGCATCTTCTGTACATGCACTGTGTTGGCTCCCTTGTTGTCTCAGATAGAAAAATGTGTCTCGGCAATTGT
Organism: Lissotriton vulgaris; assembly: GCF_964263255.1. Classification (NCBI taxonomy): domain Eukaryota; kingdom Metazoa; phylum Chordata; class Amphibia; order Caudata; family Salamandridae; genus Lissotriton; species Lissotriton vulgaris. The sequence continues at coordinate 1,640,970,428 of NC_141691.1, forward strand.
GGGTAGTCAGATACTATTATCAGCAATGCAGATATTATTGGGTGTTGAAATGGGCACAGTGAGTACTAGCATCCCGAAGAAACATGTTAAACTTATCTTTTTAGTAACTGCAGTGTACAGGTTATGTATTGCATCTGCATGGTTGCAACAAGAACCGCCCGCTTTTGAAGCCTGGCGGTCTCGCTTTTTTTCGATACACAATATGGAGCTTAGTCTCTATGCCTTAAAGAGCTCCCTCAGAAAGAAGATCGGGGAACAGATTTGGGGGTTAGTTACAAATTATCTGGAGATGTAAATGGGGGGATTTATCTAGATTATGTATAATTTCTTGTTGGATTTAATTAAGATTGCCTCCATGAAAAGTATACTTAGCAACAGTTTTTTTTTCCTATTTCTGTTCTCCTATACAATTCTGCTCATTCACATTTTTGTATTGCATGCTTCAAAATGCCAAGAGGTGGAGATGTACTTGTTTGACAAAATTGTCTTCCTTTTTGCTGTTTTTCCTTTTGTGTTTCTGTACCAACCGACTCATGTGTTTCTGCATAAATAAATTAAAAAAAACAAAATTACTGTTTGAAGTGTTGCAAAAATGCTTTACACATTGTCTCTAAGTTAAGCCTGACTGCTCTGTGCCATGCTATCGGGGGGGGGTAAGCACAGGTTAATTTGGGATTTGCTTGTGCCTTACCCTGACAGGGATTGCGGTTGCTGCTTGGCCAGGGCTCACACCCCAGACAACCAGAAAGTAACTGAATGTCTCACAGTGTCACTGAAGTATTATACATTTGTTGATAAAATATCTCATTTTTATCTCAGATTTTAACTTGGACTAGCATGTTCACCCCATAGAAGCTCTTGTGCCACTAATTTAAAGCCTTCTTATGTCTAATTGAAGAACAGTTTGAGACATGGCCTATTGTCTGTTCATATAATCAAGGAGGGGGAGAGAGAAAGAAGAAGCTGTGATCCATTCGGCTTCCTTGTCGTAATGCAAAAAATCAAGAGGAGAAAGGATCACTTGTCCTGCGTAACCAGGGTTCTAAATTTTGTTCAGTGTACCAATAAAAAACCCTCATTCAAGTACAGAGGATGGGATTGGCTGTATATCTTGATTCTCCCCCGGACTCGTATAGATGTGACTGCATAATCATTGGGTCAGTTCTTATGCTTCCTCCACCCGGAGGTGAACCCCTGGTTGGTGCAGTAGTGATCAGTGATTCAGGGGTCAGTGAAAAAATAGGAAAATGTGGATTAAAAATGCTCGTACAGCCAATCCCATCCTCTGTACGTGAATGAGGGTTTTTTATTGGTACACTGAACAAAATTTAGAACCCTGGTTACACAGGACAAGTGATCCTATTGTCTTTTCACACAACACATTTCCCTCATGTGTTCCTCGAAAGTAACATCTGTTATTTAAATAAGGAAGAGTGACCTAATTTTATTAACCCCTTAACCACGTGGGGTAATTCCCCTCCTGTGCGCGGGGGGGAAGGGGGGCCGCGCGCGGCGCCACGGTGCTCATGACGAGCCCAGCTCGTCATGAGGCACAGTGCAGCTGAGCTCATGACTCCACCCACTCCTGTAGAACGTCCGCACAGGTGTGGAATTCACCGAACGGGGGAGTGGCTCGGCAGTTATGAAAAGCCCAGTTCATCATGAGGACAGCTCCACTGTGCCTCATGACGAGCTGGGCTCATCATCAGCAGGCAAGGGGTTAAAGAAATGCCACTATTTTGTGAACCAATGTGGTTGGAGTGTGTTGATCCCTGCACCAAATGTATTTATCTCTCCTAAAGAAACCTAGGGCAGATCCCTCGAACCCTTCTAACTAACACCCTGTCTCCCTCCTCCCCTATTTGGCTAAATTCCTGAAGGCCCACGTGGCTAGGTGCCTCTCCAACTTCATAGAAAATTCAGGATTTTTAGAGCCTAACCAAGCTGGTTTTCGGCCGGCTCACTCGACGGAGTCAGTCATTCTGGCAGTACTGGACACATTGAGAGCAAACGCGGACAGGGGGGTCCCCCAAGCCCTCGTGCTTCTTGTTCATCTGAGGGCATTTTTGTTTAGTCACAGCGCCTGGACGCCTGAGGGCAGCTGTAGCGCTTTACAAATTTTATTTTCATTTCATTTCATTTCATTTCCTGGACTTGCCGGCAGCGTTCAACACGGTTGATCACAACATCTTGCTGCACCGTGTTGAACAAGCAGGCATACATGGTCCGGCCTCTAAGTGGATAAAGTCCTTTCTCACAGGCAGATCCCAAGCAGTACGTCTTGGTGCCTTTACTGCCCCAAAATTGTCCACCTCGTGTGAGGTCCCGCAGGGCTCGTCCCTCTCCCCACTGTTGTTAAACCTCTATATCCGGCCTCTGATCCAATCACTCAAAGCCAGAAGAATAACGGTCTTTAATTATGTCGACGACCTTCAGATCATCTTCCCACTGGATTCCCTCAACGCCGCCGCTGAGTTCCAATCTACGATGCTTCATATCCAGCATTGGATGGATCATAACCAGCTAAAACTCAACCCGGGCAAGACGGAACTGGTGCTGCCCGGGAACAGTGCCGCTTACTGGGGACCACATTTCTGGCCAGGCGAACTATGATCTCCTCCCACCCCTTCCCTTACAGCGATAAGCTTAGGGCTGGTCATCGACGCTGATCTCTCACTTAGAGGTCATGTGGGGGCAGGGCAGTGGTCTCTACTAGCCTCTTCCAACTGAGCAAAATTAGGAAGATTGCTCACTTGCTATCTCACGCAGCCCTCGTCCAGGTACTGATTGCGTTGGTGCTCTCACGCCTAGATTTTTCTAATTCCCTTTATATCGGACTACCTCAGGTCCTGCTTACCCGTTTACAAATGGTTCAGAATCAGGCGGCAAGAATAATTCACAAACAGCCAAGATGGCAATCTGCCAGGCCCTCATTGCAAAAGCTCCATTGGCTGCCCGTGGCAAAACGAGCTGCCTTCAAGATGGGCTGCCTAGTCTTCAAAGGGCTGCACTGTAACAGCCCAAAATTTCACAGTAGCTTGATCACAAAGCATGTCCCTACCCGCAATCTTCGATCAGCCCACCTTCAATTACTCACCATACCGACCATCAAACTGAAAAGCAAGGGAGGCCGCAGGTTTTCCTACCTTGCAGACAGATTCTGGAATTCCATTCCCCTTGCAATTAGGTCCTGTAACAACCTACAGGGCTTTAGAAAGGCCCTGAAAACTTGGCTATTCGGGCAATCCTTCTAACTGGTCTTCTGTAACTACACCACATATGACTAGCGCCATGAAACCTTCGGTGACAGTGCGCATTACAAGCTTTCATTAACATAATATAACATAACACTGATTGATAAATTGTGATAATGTATGCTAATGATTTACGACCCCGGCCCGAGAAGATGTCCAGGGGAGTTGTACAAATATGACGGATGTAATGAGTAATGAACTGCGGCCTACAACCACCACAAAAAACAATGACTGCTGGCTGTGTGTAGTAATACGGATACACAGGTATGGTATGGTTCCTGGATGGGCACAGTGAGGCCGTTATTGCAGAGGCCGCGGTAATGGCCGCCTGAGCCCAAAAGGAAATGATCCGGTTTGCGCTGGTCAGCGCTGCCGGGAATCGCCGCATGGCGAAAAGCGCCCAAGGCAATTTCTCTCCTCCCCCTCAACGAAGGGAAGAAGAAAGGGGGAGGGGGATATAAGGTGACGCTCCCCCTGGGCAGCTCACCTTTTTCATCAGGGAGCTGGGGGAGCGGCACCAACGGTTTTTGAGTGCCACCACCCACACCTACAACAGCAGCATCGCAGTGCTGGCAGGGACAAAAAGAACTAAGGGTGCATCGATTAGCAATGGAGACACACCAGGAGTAAGGCCACGCACTTTTGGATGCCTCACGGCTGAGTGAAGTAGTCTAACAGAAGGGGTAGCAAACGGAGACGGCATTCGCAGCCCAGCCCCGCCGGTCGGCAGGGCACAAAAGAGTCTGACATGGTAGCGAGCTGAGGCCTAACTCCAGGAAGAACCTACCCCAAATGCGGAGAGCACGAGGGGAGCACTAAGCCAACCCAACGGGGTGGAAGGTGGAAAAAAAAGGTGTAGTGGCTTTGTTATGGAAACACACCAACAGGGTAGTGTGTAGAAGGAGGGCCCCCCACTCTGGGATGCCTCACGGCTGGGTGAGTACGCCTGACAATAAATCGGGGTAGCACACGGAGACGGCACTCACAGCCCAGCCCCCGCCAGACGGCATTGCGCAGGAGAGACTAGCAAGCTAGCGAGTTGTGGCCTGGCTCCCGGAAAAGGCTCCTCCTCACATGCAAAGGGGCGTGAAAAACAACAAAGAACAATCTACAAGCGGTCAGGGTGATTTATGACCCTATGATATGCAAATGAGCAAAAAGACAAACCAGTGATTTATGGCCAGCTGATGATTTATGGCTGATGATTTATGATGCCCATGCAGAATGAGTTATGATAACAAATGTTGACAGATTTGTGACAGAATGATTTATGACATCCCAATGATTTATGACCATGCTTTATGACAATGATTTATGATGCTCCGAAAGAGCGATTTATGACAACACACCAATGACAGAATGATTTACGATACCTGATGATTTATGGCCCATGATTTATGATGTTCAATTGACACTGGCTGATAAATTGTGATAATGTATGATAATGATTTACGACCCCGGCCCGAGAAGGTGTCCAGGGGAGTTGTACAAATATGACGTATGTAATGAGTAATAAACTGCGGCCAACAACCACCACAAAAAACAATGACTGTTGGCTGTGTGTAGTAATACAGATACACAGGTATGGTATGGTTCCTAGAATGGCCACAGTGAGACTGTTATGGGACAGGTGCTTTGAATGCAGGCAGCATCACTTTACATATGGGTGTGTAACTTTGTTTCTTCAGTTCTTACTACTAGACTTGCTATGACAATACTAATGCTTTTCTGCACCGCGCACACAGAGTTACTAATTAGAGGCCATTGGGGTTTCCACTTGAGTGCATTTAGCAAGCAATTCAGATCATACTTGCAAGCTGTAGCCAGACCAATTGCTGAGACAGTTAACATATCTGTAGTTGATTTATATTGCACTCGATGGTTATTGAGGACACTCGTTGATTCATTAACATGTTGGCTTGGATTAACCATAGATGTAGTGGTGAATCTTTTTTTGTATCGAGCAGGTAAACTTCGGCAACAGTGGCTGTAGAAGATGAGCATGATTGTAAACCCATCCTAGAAGTGAAATGAATGTTAAGGCTTCTGGCACAAAGTAGAAGAACCTCTTGTAGTACAAGCAGAGGTGTGCATTGCATGATGAAGATTTCTATAGATGACGCACTAGACATAGAAAAATGGAAATTGACATACAGTTTAAATAGATTCTTTCTGCTAAAGCCTATCAGATATCATGCTTTTTTGCTCTTTCCAACTTCATGTGCGAACTAAGATTGGTCAGAACAGGGTAGAAAGAGACAAGTAAGCTGAGAAAACTAAACCATCTTCCACATTTACACCAGTTACTAAAAGGCACATGTCAGAATTTGAATTTGAATTTAAAAGCATTTGTTTAGCGCGCTTATACCCAGCGGTTTCATGGCGCTGAAGGAGCTACTACCAGCAACAGCAACAAGAGGGACAGATTAGGCATCAAAAGCTCTGGAAAAGAGGAAGGTTTTGAGATTCTTCCGGAACTCCAAATAGGAGGTTGCGGATCTAAGGGTCATAGGGAGGGAGTTCCAGAAGACAGGTGCGAGGACCGCAAATTTCGCCCCACCTGCTTTCTTTTTCTTAAAGCGAGGGGTGGACAGGAGTGCCATGTGGGTAGAGCGGAGTTCTCTGCCCGGCAGGTAAGATTTGATGGCCGAGCATATAAACTCTGGGGCAGTGCCCATCCTAGCCTGGAAGGTGAGGCAACCTAGTTTAAATAAGGCCCGCTCCCTCACAGGTAGCCAGTGCAATGATTTCTGCAGTGGGGTTGCTCGATGGAATTTGGGCAGCCCATGGATCAGGCGGGCAGCCTGATTTTGCACTAGCTGCCATCGGTGTATGGCATAGGCCGGTGCACCGTTGTAGATTATGTTCCCATAATCGAGGCGCGAGAGCACCATTGCCATCACAATTATTTTCAGTGCCTGGAGGGAAAAGAAGCGGGATATCTTTCTAATTATCCGGAGGGAAAAGATGCAGGAGGAGACCACCTGGGGGTTTACAGATAGTTGGGGATTGAGAAAGATACGAGGGTTTTAACTTTAGGGACCGGGAGGGGGGGGACACCAAGTGAAGGGGGCCAGAACGAAGGGGACCAGGGACTGCAACTGCCTCCTGTCAAGACCAACTCTGTCTTGTCAGGGTTGAGTTTGAGCTGGTTGCAGTTCATCCAATCTTGGATGAATAACATGACTGTTTGAAAGTTTTGAACAGAGGAGGCAGAGTGAGAAAGATTAAAGATAAGCTGGAGGTCATCGGCGTAATTAAACACCGTGACCTCAAGCTGCTGTAGTGAAGAGATAAGGGGGTAGATGTATAAATTAAACAAAAGAGGGGATAAGGAGGAGCCCTGAGGGATGCCACACTCCACCTTTCGTGAGGAGGCAGTAAAACCAGTGAGATGAACAGCCTGTGCCCTGTCACACAGGAAGGAATTAAGCCAGGAGAGGGCAGAGCCCTCTATGCCCGCCGCCTTGACACGAGTGAGAAGGATGGAGTGATCCACCGTGTCAAAAGTGGCGGACAGGTCCAAAAGAACAGGGGCTTGCGGGAGGTTGATGTCAATACCCTCGCGGAGTCTGTCGATCACTGAGATCACCACCTTCTCTGTGGAGTGCAGAGGTCGGAAGCCCGCCTGGCAAGGGGAGAGGCACTGATTTGCCTCCACATAAGTGCTCAGGGTACTCGTGACGTGGGTTTCTAAGACCTTTCCCAAATAGGGTAGGAGGGAAATGGGGCAGTAGTTAGCAGGGGACAGGGGATCAGCGCCATTTTTTTTTTAAATCGGGATAATGACTGCTGATTTTTGGGAGGGAGGAACCACACCATTGCTTAGTGAGTCATTAAGGAACGTGAGAGGAGGGGTGGGACAGGCCGAGAAGATCTCTCTTAAAACATGGGCGGGACCAAAATCCAAAGGGGAACCCGACTTCACCCGTCGAAGGAGAGGAAGGAGGGAGTCCTTGGTCAGCAGTGGGATGCTAGCCAGTTTGGAAGTAGAAGGGGGAGGGGACGAGTTAACAAAGGTTAGAGAAGGAGGTGGTATATTGATTTTTATCTGTGCGACCTTCTCAATGAAAAATTCATTCAGCGAATCGCAGAGATGTTGTGAGGGAGGGACTGTTGTCGTGACTCTGTCGGATGCTGCCAGTTCATGGACGGTAGCAAAAATCTCTTTGGATTGGGACTCTGCCGCTAAAATCCTTCCTGAGTAGTATTCTGTTTTAGCCTCAAGAATGCCTTTTTTGTAAATCTGTAAGGCAGAGTGGTATGCGGCTTTCAGTGAGGGGTTGTAGGCTCTCCTCCAAGCTCTCTCAGCTCTCCGTGCCGCTAGTTTTTTCACCTTAAGGTCAGAGTGGAACCACCTATTTGCTGCATGGGCTCGCTTGACCGTAATCCGCCTCAGGGGAGCGAATTCGTCGCCCGATTTAGTCAGCCAATTATTGATGGATTCCAATTGGGCTGAGGCTGCAAGGCCTGAAAGGTCAGGGCTGGACTCGGACAAGGACGAGCAGAGAGACGGCATGTCTGCTTTGCCCCATTTCCTAATCCAAGTGTTCTTGGGAAGCAGGGGCTTAGCCTCAGGGGATAGTGCAAGGGAAAAGGTAATGAGGGAGTGGTCCGACCAGAGGCAGGGGGAAATGGTGGGGGGCTTTGTGGGGACATTTAGGGCCCAGATTTGGTCCAGTGCATGACCATGAGAATGAGTGGGGCTATGAATGTGAGGTACAAAGTTAAGGCTAGTCATAAGGTCAGTGAAATCTTTGGAGTAAGAGGTTTCGGCGGGATCGTTGGGCCAGTAATTAAAGTCCCCTAGGACTAAGACTGATTAATTATTTATCACCAGTGTCGCCAGGAGATCTTGAAAATTAGAAATAAAGGATGAGGTGGTTTGAGGAGGGCGGTAAACAAGGACGCAGGTCAAAGGGATTTGGTATGAGGTCGAGCGTGCTACCAATTAGTCAACTTCAGGGATAATAGGAGAGGGAAGGGTCTGAAAGTGCAGGTCAGCACGAGCTATCAAGGCTACTCCTCCGCCCAACTTGCCCTCAGGCCGATCTGCTCGAATGGCAGAATGTGAGGGGGGCAATGCTGCTAGAACATTGGGCAGGGAGTCCGCTCTGAACCAGGTCTCGGTTAAAAACAAGAGATCAGGTTCATGCGTGTCAATGTAGTCAAATAGCTCGTACTGATGTTTAACAGCTGACCGGGTGTTGAGTAGGGCAGCCGAGATGTTGAATACTGGTATTTGAGGATTGATTAATGTCAGACTTAATCTCCCCATCAAAAATAATCTAATCAATCAGTATGGAAACCCTTGCTCTTACTACTATTGTGCCTGAGGACTACTAAAGGTTGTTATTAATAATAAAATGTGCTCAATGGCAATGTGCAGGGTTAAATTGATGTCAGAAAGAAAGCTGGCCACAAACACCTAGGACTCATCAGTTTGTAAAGTTGTTTATATAGTAAGTAGGCAAACTAAGCATAGAACTTAGAAATGTAAACATTTGTGTGCAACAAACAATAAATAAACAATAGTGAGAGGTGTCCCAGTGAAAAAACGTTTAGAACCTAAGCTAATAGTGACATATTATGTAACATATGTGCAAGGTTTTACTTTAGAACATTTAGGGGACCATAGGAAATTCAACAATGTACTGGACAACACTTTATACAATCATAAGAGCTAGGTTAAGGGTAAGCCTATATTAACAGTTGATGGCGTTTCGACCCTATGTGAAATAGGAAATATATGCTAACCTATATTAGATAGGTAAATGGGTCACTTGAAATGGAGCATGGACAGAGGAAAGAGAGAGATGATGTAGGCACCTTTTTTTCTTACATCTGGAACAATATTGTGACCTACTTCAGGAAGCAGAGGAAACTACAAAGGTACAGTAGTTACAAAATCTTCCTTTCATTGTACTTCTCCACTGAGACCACAGAAGAAAACTGGTTCTGCCCAGTCCCTCAGCTATAATTAGGGGTTGGCCTACTCTAGGCACCAGAATAATGTAATACCTAGTAGATGCTGAAGACCTGGTATTTTTATGAGAAAATAGGAGATTTAGGCATTTCACTGAGCAAAAACCAAACAACTCCATATAGAGCAGCCTGAAATGTAGGTAGCCAGGGCCAGGGAGGGTCCTCACTGCCTACATTCAGGCAGGCGCCTGAAATGTAGGCAGTCAGGGCCAGGGAGGGTCCTGACTGCCTACATTCATGCAGGCATTCATCCTTCTCCTACCTCGCCGCCAAGACCTGGAACGATCTCCCCACCATCCTGCGACAGACCCAGGACCTGCTGGCCTTCAGAAGACGTCTCAAGACCTGGCTCTTCGATCAGTAGCAGCCCCCCCAGCGACTTGAGACCCTCACGGGTTATAAATGCTTGATTGATTGATTGATTGATTGATGAGACTACATACCACTGGTCTTCAAAAGTGGGAACAGATCTGCATCCGTGAGTACATCTTCACTGAAGAAGTATCAAATGGAATAGGGTACAATAGCAGCACAGTTTTCATATATTTGACCTTATCATAAAAATTGTTCTGTTATTGTGTGATAGGTTTTTCAGGCAGCAGTTACAGCAGCTGTTAAGGATAACTTCTGGATGAGAGATCTTTCAAATCAGATTAACTCCATTTGTAGATAATTACCATGATTGAGGACTCTTAGGGGAATATGTAGGTAATTTCCATTTTGTGATTCTCAAATAGCGATTTTTAAGGAATCGCTGTTTGAGAATAGCAAAATGGAATGTAGGTAATAATTCTCAAATTTTTTGCCATTCTCTAACATTCCTTATTTGCGATTAGTAAATTGCGAATTGCAATTAAGAAATGAGTGTCCCATTCATTCCTATGGACCAAAAGGCCCATAGGAATGAATGGGGATACATACTCAAATTGCGATTTTCTGTGAGAAAATCGCAATTTGAGAATCGCAATTCCAAGGGTGCCAGGGTGTCCAAAGGACACCTGTTGCACACCTGGAATGTGCCTGTAAGTACATGTGGCGCACATTCATGCCCTAAGGGCATGTCTGTGCGCCACACGGCACTTTGATTTTTTTAAAAAAATGCTTTTTTAAAGGAAATCGCAAAATACCATCTACTTGAAGTAGGTGGTATTTTGCGATTCCTTATGCCAAAATCGCAATTTTTAAGGCACCCCTACATAGCATTTAAGGAATCACAAAATTGTGATTCCTTAAATGCTAAAAGCAAAATAAGGAATCGCACATTTTGCGATTCCTTATTTTGCTAAGTGCCACCTACATACCAAAGGGGCGTTTGCGATTCGCAAACACCAAAATTTGGCGAATTTCGGCGTTTGCGAATCGCAAAAGCCTACCTACATATGCCCCTTAGTCCACTATAAATGTGCAGTAATTCAGAAAGGTGAGTATGGATGTTAGGCTGAAGAGCTTTGTATAAAAGATAACATAGATTGAAACTGACCCACTTGGCAGAGATCTCTAAATTTATTGGGTGATCTCACACCATGGTTTAAATGAAGCCCTCTGTTTTTTCTGCGTTGAGTAACAGATGTAGAGATTTTTCCTACAGGCTCACAGAGAGGAGATTTCCATAACAGTTGATGCACTTAGGTATATTAGCGTGTCCTAAAAACAGTGGTGGGAGCAAATGCCTGCCTTCTGGATGATCAGACTCAGAGCCGCTAAATCTCTTGTGATACTGTAAGATTTGAATTAACTTCCAGTGGTCATCTGTATTGAATGCTGCAGATAAGCTTAGAAGAATATGTTCCCTTTGTCCAAGATGGTTCAGACGTCTTCCAGAATTCTCGTCTAAAGATGGTAGCCTGATTGGTGATCTACCAGATCATGTTCTCTAGTTATGATGTTTCTCGATTGATTAATGATGCATCTTTTCTGTAGTTTCTGTCTAGCTGCGCTTGGTTTACAACCCAGAAAAAGTTGAAAAGCATGTCTACATGGTGGTCTGGTTTACTTGGAATAGTTGTTTTTTTCCCATCTATAGAGAGTTTATGAAGGTGCCTTTGGAGCGGGAGACATGGATTAAGCTACACCAGGCTGATTAAAAAAAATTAAATCGTCCTTGACATTAGTGGCAGGTAACTAGTCAAGGTAGCGGCTTATCGGTTTGAATTTTTTGATGATAGCAAGTAATTCTTCAATTTTGGTGAGTAGGAAAATCTCCCTGCTGTTTTTTGGTTTCGGTGAAGAGGTAGGATTAAGCATGTGTTTCAGATGAGAACTATTTTGTTAGTAAAATGAGTGAGAGCATTGACAATGCTTTCTTCTCAGAACTGGTGTTTAATTTAATGTGCCAAAGATAGAACACATCGTTTTGGTGTGTTTCCTTGACCCTATTTAAATTTGGATTTGGCCAATGAGATGGCTGTGTGTTATCTTTTATCGTCTTTTTTTTCTTTGGAGATCAAGAAGGGGGATTTAGTTGTGTGCCATTTTTTTCAGTATTTCTGATCATTCATCTTTTGTCATAAATAGCATTAGAAAACCGAGGCTGGTTTGGTCATATTTTTTTCATTGGAGAAGGGCCACTTCATCTGTTATTGTCAGGATGGTGGCATTGTACTTTATGATTTTTGTCAGTAGATAAGTGTAGTTACATTAATTAAGAGTTTCTGGGAATAATCTGCTTAATTTTTCGATGGAAGAGCATGTGTTAAGTGTAATAGACGTTGTCTGGCCATTCGACTTGGACGTGAGAGAAACATTTGATGTATCATTATCAATTTAGATCTAATATCTTCTACTTTTTACTTGTGAACTGAGAGTAGTGTTCAAGGAGGTTGTAGAGTTGGGCAGGGTTCTCAAATGTAATGCTGAATTTTTATTTGGGGCTGACCAATTCAAAATTGAAATTTCCTAAGACTATGTTTTTCATGGACTCCATGAGGCTGGATGTTATATAGTAAGCGACATGGTTGCTACGGTTTTCTTTGAGCTTTGGAGGGTATTAAATGTTATGTATTTGAGTAGTTTGTGTTGTGTATATTGTAATAGTTATTTTAATGTATTTGTTGGAGATTTTGTAATAGTAAGCTTAATATATTCAAAAGTGTCATAGTATGCTGATAGGTACATTTTTGCATTTGAGTAAAAGTGTATGCATGATTGAAAAGTGAATATGTAACCCATTGCAGGCTTGGTCAAATGATTTTTTATTCCTGACGTAGAAATATTTAGAGTTCCTATATGAAATCTGATGTCACTGTGAATGTCAAAGGCCAATTAAACAGTACTATTTATGAGCCATTTTGTTTACTAATGTTGATATTCTATATGTATCAGTATCAACAAAGATACTGAATCATTGGTATGGATCATAATAACTTGCATTGAATTGTTCCTTGTGCTGGTACTCAGATGACATGTTATAAAGACTGTATTTGGAAGCTGTAGTTGACATTTGTTATCATGAAATTAAAGTAAAAGTTTAAAAAAAGAAACACTGTTGTCTCTCTCTAGAAATAAACTTACCCAAAGAATTTCCTACAGATTGGTCAATTGCCCTATTGAACACTAATAGCAAAATGCATGCTAAGTCTTTCTGTTGCTTGTAAGCATTGTTTAGATAGATGTGTGTTAGAGGTTATGTAAACATGTTGTACTCCGTCATAGGTATCTGTGAAACAAGAGGCCATGTTGCAGCTTCATTCAACTTCGTCAGACTATCAATCCAGTCATGGTCATTCCAATGAAGAGTACCATACACAGATTTCCAAAGCTGAGAACCTTCAGAAGGTAAATTATTACGAGGGCTTTCCGTGCACTTTCCAGGTTTTAGCCTGATATATTTCATTTATTTGTTGATTATACATTCTTCTACTGAAATGGGCTAATTTATTTTTATGTATTCTTTTGCAGGTGTAATTGAATGGTAATATAACAATCACCCTAGGCCATTTGGCACAGGCCGTTTGTTTACTCCTTCCTACTGTACCTAGTATGGCATTCACCTCCCTCAAGATCATTGACATTCTTCACAATCCTGAACTTTCTTCCATACAGAAGTGTTAACACTAATCAATTACAAAGGAATTACCGTATTAGTCCAATCACAATGTCAATGTGGTGTTTTGGTTAGTTCAAGGTTCTCAGTATAAGCCATTTAAAGTAGGCTGCCCGATTAATCTGCACACTGAACAGAAAATTCACATTACAACCACGATCTCAAAAACATTAATATCAATAATTACAGTAATTTATGAAAACAATAACATATTATTTATAAAGATACATCATTAATTCAATACAGTGCATGATTGTGTGCAAAAAATCATAAAAACATATTTAAAAACATATCCATGGAAAATGCAGTTGTCAGAAAAACTGTTGTCGATGCAGCGTTTCGGTTTTGGGTTAAAAACCTTCTTCAGGACAGTTTTTCTAAATAGTGAGAAACATACAGTTAATCACATCATCTTTTTTTTTTTAAATGTATACATAGAAAAAACATATAAGGCACTGTTGCTTTTTAGGTTCTGAGCTACAAACTCCCTTTTTGATATGACTACTAATGAACAAAGGTCACATGCATATCTATATTAATAAATGGTCCTTGACGAAAATTCAACACGTAACAAAATTACAGCCTTAGTTCAATGATTTTTTAGTCAGCTCTAGATTAAATCTGTATAGTTGGTTAAATAGATACATTAGCCCAAATTATCAAGTTTATACATAAAAAGTACCCAAACTTTTGAGAATTCAATTGAATCCAGCCGGATTCTCTGATTTAATATATAATTTGAAAAATTCTTTTGCAAATCAAATACAAATATTTACATTTATAATCAACAAAATCTTTTGTACTATAAAAAGATGAACGTGCACAGAGAAAGGTAAAGGTTTGTGCTCAAGTGATTGATCAAAGAGATCAGAGAAACAAAGTGTAGAATTGTTTATATACAAGAATGAGCCTGCCTTAACCAACGCTTGTAAAAAAATTGATTCTTTTTTACTAGCTTCTAGTTTTCAAACGCAGCCTCCATTGTCCTTGATTTGCACTATTGGCAAGGGGATTAGGAGGGAAAGGGGGGGGGGAAGGGGGGCAAAAAATAATAGATGCAGGCTCCAAAGGGAAACTTTAGTTTCTCTGATCTCTTTGATCAATCACTTGAGCACAAACCTTTACCTTTCTCTGTGCACTTTCATCTTTTTATAGTACAAAAGATTTTGTTGATTATAAATGTAAATATTTGTATTTGATTTGCAAAAGAATTTTTTCAAATTATATATTAAATCAGAGAATCCGGCTGGATTCAATTGAATTCTCAAATGTTTGGGTACTTTTTATGTATAAACTTGATAATTTGGGCTAATGTATCTATTTAACCAACTATACAGATTTAATCTAGAGCTGAGGATTAGGAGGGAAAGGGGGGGGGGGGGGGGAAGCGGGGCAAAAAATAATAGATGCAGGCTCCAAAGGGAAACTTTAGTTTCTCTGATCTCTTTGATCAATCACTTGAGCACAAACCTTTACCTTTCTCTGTGCACTTTCATCTTTTTATAGTACAAAAGATTTTGTTGATTATAAATGTAAATATTTGTATTTGATTTGCAAAAGACTTTTTTCAAATTATATATTAAATCAGAGAATCCGGCTGGATTCAATTGAATTCTCAAATGTTTGGGTACTTTTTATGTATAAACTTGATAATTTGGGCTAATGTATCTATTTAACCAACTATACAGATTTAATCTAGAGCTGACTAAAAAATCATTGAACTAAGGCTGTAATTTTGTTACATGTTGAATTTTCGTCAAGGACCATTTGTTCATTATAATACTTGATACCCAGGTCCTTCGACTTAATTGGGTCACCCCCTGTTCTATAATAATATCTATATTAATAAGCAAATGAATGTTCAATATTCACTCTCTGCAATCAAGTAACATCAATGCTACAGAGAAGTCCACTCTATTATGTACCTCAATTTAAAATTGGAGAGACACTACAATGCATTAAGACTCTCACTTCTAATTCGGGGGTCATCGAATAAAAACCATGATTTTGGAGAACTAATATCCGCCTTTCTAAAAACAACTTTAAAAACAAAAGGAAAAAATCCAAGCTATACATAACCAGTTGGGGTACTTCTTTACTAGTTATCTCTCTTATTTTATGAAAGTTTTTAACCTTAGATTGTCAAGATTTCACAGTGTATTAGTGTACACTGGAGCCACCTAAAGCAACGTATTATTGTAGTGGACTGTTAAAAAATATATAAAGGATAAGTGCTTAGGATCTCACTGCACAACATTTATTATACCCAAAGGTTACACTCAATCACTTACCAAATTTAATTAAGCAAGGAGCAAATGCTGCATACGTGATAGGATAGGTGCACTTATCAACGGTACGCAGATTTTCAGGGGTTGTCCTTCTGTAGTGGTTTTTCAATTAACCATCTGGAAATAACATTGGTACACCTTAATATAATAAATATTTTGATTCATGTTGTATTCTATGTGAGATTCTGATTAAATCAACACAATCTTGAGCTTATAATTTGTAGCGTACTCCAGGCACTTGTTCACTGCTGACCAGTGCTAAAGTGCATGTGCTCTAAGTCTAATATATAATGGCAATTGGCTTCTCCATGATTAGCATGTTTGATTTACTAATAAGTCAGTAGTACAGTGCACTACAAGTGCCCAGGGCCTGTAAATCAAATACTACTAGTGGGCTTGCAGTACTGATTGTTCCACCCACGAGTAGCCCTTCAAACCAATCTCAGACCTTCACTGTTGAGCCTGTGTGTGCAGTTTTAAACTACAATGTCGACCTGGGAAGTTGACCTACTTGCCAGACCCAAACCTTCCCTTTTACTACATATATGTTACCGCTAATGTAGGCCCTAGGTAGCTTCATGGGTAGGATGCAGTGTATTTCAAAGGCAGGACATGTATTTTGGAGTTTTACATGTCCTGGTAGGGAAAGACTGCTAAATTCGATTTTCACTACAGCAAGGCCTATCTCTTGCAAAGGTTATCATTGGAACTGCCTTGTAACCCCTTAAAAGTGTAGGTTCCAATTGGGAAAAGATAGGAAGAGTACGTTTGGAGTAGCTGCGGTCACAATTTAGAAACACTTCCTTTAATGAATTTGCATTTGAAACTGCAGGTCTGAAAATGCTACTTTTAGAAAGTTAGCGTTTTCTTACTTTGCTTCTGCATGTCCCTAGAATACATGTCTGGGTTGGATGATTGCTGGGCGTTGCCCATTCCCTCTACACAGTCACACACAAAGGAAGCAGAGGTGTGCCCTGCATATCCTGATGGCCCATCACCAGGCTGATGGGTCTTCCTGAGCTAGACAGAGAGGGAGGAGCTGACACTTGCCCCTGAATAGGGCTCTGCCTGTCCCCACACAAAGAGTTGCATATCCCCTTGTAATGTGTCTGGAACCAGGTCAAAATAGGGCAGGGTCTTGTGCACTACAAATACCTTTCTTTGAAGTCTCTCTTCTACTAGGCGAAAATGGCGATAGGTACCGGACCACTGACACCATATACTCAGAACACTTCTGGATTGAGGACATTCTGCAAGGAAGACGAGCTGTTGTGCTGCCAGGGGGGGCTGCCACTTTGCTGCTTGCTTTGCTGTGTTGGCCTTCTGCTCCTTGCCTGGGGTGAGAAGACTGGTCTTTGCTCTCTACATCCTGCTTCTCTAAAGGTTCTCCAAGGGCTTGTTTGGGCTTGACTCCTGTTGCTGAAGTCTCATGGATATCCAAGACTTCACCTGCATCTTACTACCAGCATTGGGCTTCTTTGCTGTGAGTCCAGCTCTCTCAAGTGGTGTCATATCTATCCTGGGCTCTTCGAAGTGAGTGTTTGGTGCTGCAACCCAAGAAACCACTGCATCGATCCTGCGCGTAATTTGGAACCGGCGCATTCCCTGGGAAATTGCCGCATTGCTGCTGCCTTCGCCAAAGCCATGGACACCGCTCACTGAGGGGTCTATGCAATATCCCCAGCTCTCAGCTCAGCCCGACTTTGCCAATGCAGCACCTGCAAATTACTGCTGCTGTGTGAGTCTCGGGCAGACCATCTCCAATGTCTGCGATGCCCCCTCTCCGACTCCAAGGAATTTCTGGCTCGGCATTGCTTCTAAATGACGAATCGCCTTTAGCCAATGGTTCCACATCGACACCTTGGAAATGACGCAGCTCGCTCTTGACATCGACGCATCAACCACTTTGCCGACTTCGGAAACCACGCATTGCCTGCGACAGAGACGCATCACCCCCCGTCTTTCAATGCATCTTCCCTGAGCATCGATGCATCCAAGGTACTGTCAGTGAGTCTGCATACCTCCTGTATCCACCCCGTGCTCCGGTGCGGTCAGACTGAATTTTTGGATTTGCCCCAGTCAAGGTGACCACCTAGCATCAGTTGGACCTATTGACTTCTAAGCACTGCATTTAGATGTAATCTTGCAAAATTCATATCTTGACTAGTGTAGATTGGATTTTTAGGTCTCGCCTGTCGATGCGCATGCGCATCGAGCAAGCGAGACTATTGCGAGTTATCCACACTTTATCCACACTGCAAGGAATCGTGGCGATTCCTTGCAGTGCCCGTGACTTTTAAGGTCAATGCGCATGCGCATTAAGCTTATGCGCATGCGCATTGACCTTAAAAGTCACGGGCGCGTGCACGTCCGTGTTTGTTTACCCTTGCCTACTCTCTCTCTCCCCTCTCCGCCCCCGTTCCGCCCCCTCCCCTCCCCGCCGTGTCGCATTTCTCCTCCCCCCTCCCCTCTCTTCCGTCCGTCCGTCTTTCCCACTCTACAAATTTTTGTTTACCCGTGTCGCATTTCTCCTCCCCCTCCCCTCCCTTCCTTCGTCTCACCTCTCCCCTCTCCGCCCCCTCCCCGCTGATCCTGTCTGCAACAGAGGCTTCTCCGAGGCCCCATCTCCTGGCGCCGGTCCTGTCTGCCGTCTCTCTCAAAGGCCCCCCTTCCCTCGCTGTTTGCGTCAGCCTTAGCGCTTCCCCAATCACCCGCTGTCCCCCCATTGGCCTCTGCCCTCGCCATCGACATGCAGTACACACGGTTGTTGTTTATTTATTTCCTTCGTGGTTATTGACCTAAGCAGCCATGTGACACGCATCTCATTAGCACGTTGCCAAGGAAACCCCGAAACATGAGGGGGCGGTAGGACGCCGGCAGCTTTCCTGGATTCTGCGACCTCCTCACACGGCAGAGGATGAAGAGAGCGCAGGGTGGCACGGCGCTCGCTATGCCCAGATGGGTGCCCAGGGCTGCGCGCACAGGGAGGTTGGCATGTGCGTACACGGATCATGTCTCAGACGCTAAAAGTGTTCATCCGAAATAGTGAAACCATCTCAGCTTTTATTATATCCAAAGTGAATATGCATGGCCCATTTTTACATAATCTCAACTTCTGTGGTGGTTATTTGCATATGCGTTGGTCATTCGGAAAGCAGGACTAGATTTTGGGTTCGTTGGCGATTAATAAACGCTCCATTAATGCAATTACAGTATATAACCCTCCTCGCCCACAATAATACCACAACACTCAGCTGCCAGGTAGTAGATTGTAACTCTAACAGGCTGCATAATAATGCCCTTATACCGCTTGTTTTCTTAACCTCCGAGTTCCTGCAGCCCAGCTCTGCCATGAGAGCGGAAGTGCCGTGAGAGAACAGCTGTTATTTATTTTTCGTCTCCTGTGACATAACTGGTTGGCTTCTCGTCACTGAAATGTCCTTACCTCCCAATATTGTGTAATTTATGAAAGCAATTGATAACATGCGAGGGAACAGTGAAATATACGTTTGCCACAGGCTGGGATACGTTTTTAATACAGATGGATCATTCATTGCCTCGTAGTCATTGGTTAACAGTTGCAGTTTCGTCCTTTACAATGGCATGGATGTACACGGTCCTGAAATCGCAGCGACCTTGTTTTTAAATTCTCTCAGATGACTCTGGCTTATCGGGCAGCATGGATATTGCCCCTTTAGATCTGTGGCAGTCACACATCAGGGTCTGCCAGGCACGTGACTGATTTTGCCATACCTACTTTGTGATCGCGAACCAGTGGTGTGCTGGAGGACCTCATAATTTCCTTGCATGCCAAAGTACTTTTGAGTACCTCACAGTGGTAATGGTGTAATGTATTTACACTGCTAAGAGTAGCTACATCAAGCGTATAACACAGTTGGAAGCTTTTTTTCTGTATAGGTATGTTGTTTTAGTCTATTTCTCCTCCCCCCTCCCCTCTCTTCCCTCCAGCTTGTTTTTTGTTTATTTGACCCGCTCCGCCCCCTCCCCTTCCCGCCGTGTCGCATTTCTCCTCCCCCCTCCCCTCTCTTCCCTCCGGCTTCTTTTTTCTTAACCTCCGAGTTCCTGCAGCCCAGCTCTGCCATGAGAGCGGAAGTGCCGTGAGAGAACAGCTGTTATTTATTTTTCGTCTCCTGTGACATAACTGGTTGGCTTCTCGTCACTGAAATGTCCTTACCTCCCAATATTGTGTAATTTATGAAAGCAATTGATAACATGCGAGGGAACAGTGAAATATACGTTTGCCACAGGCTGGGATACGTTTTGAATACAGATGGATCATTCATTGCCTCGTAGTCATTGGTTAACAGTTGCAGTTTCGTCCTTTACAATGGCATGGATGTACACGGTCCTGAAATCGCAGCGACCTTGTTTTTAAATTCTCTCAGATGACTCTGGCTTATCGGGCAGCATGGATATTGCCCCTTTAGATCTGTGGCAGTCACACATCAGGGTCTGCCAGGCACGTGACTGATTTTGCCATACCTACTTTGTGATCGCGAACCAGTGGTGTGCTGGAGGACCTCATAATTTCCTTGCATGCCAGTGTACTTTTGAGTACCTCACAGTGGTAATGGTGTAATGTATTTACACTGCTAAGAGTAGCTACATCAAGCGTATAACACAGTTGGAAGCTTTTTTTCTGTATAGGTATGTTGTTTTAGTCTGATGTGACAGCTAAAGTTGCCCCCGACAGTTCAACTTGACGGCCATATGATAAGTGCCAAACTGCCACTTTAATCAAATGTTATGATTTCTTGTTTCTTCACTGGCCAGAAATCAACCATAATCTATAGCTACATTCCGTTTAGATGGTTTGGTTTGGCAACAGCACAGCAATGATTACCAAGTAGTCTGTATACGTAGCATTATTTTACTTTATAGGACCTTCTTAGAGCTCTTGGTTTATATTTATCAGAACTTAGAGCAAATTAATTACATCATATGTGCATAACCGTACGTTAGATTTATTAGTCAAGCATCTGAACTCAGTGCATGAAATAAAAAGATCTGCTCTCAGCATCTTGCTAAAACTAACCCTTGCATGTGTTCAGTGCCTTGCAAGCAATTGTATTCATACGATTTGAGTGGGAAGTGAGCTGTTAAAAATATCTCTGGGTTACACATTGTCTGTTTAATGCCAAAAGCACGGAAACCCGAGCAATACTGTTTTCTTTTTTTTTTTAAATTACAGGTAATTTATACACATTTAACTTCATAGAGGTTAATATTTATTTTCAAGAATGCAATTGAAGAGGTATTTACATGGCAATAACATTTTTTACAGCAAAAGTACGCAAAATCAAAGTAAATTTCGAATTTAATATTCTGAAAGCATATCTATGGTAGCACGTTAAATTGAATGCCTACCAGTGCAAGGTTCAACTACATTTTACAACTACGAAGACATAGCTGGGTATATACCCTCACTCACCCTCACTCATCCTCACCCTCACTCACCCTCACCCTCACTCACCCTCACCCTCACTCACCCTCACTCACCCTCAACCCCTCACCCTCACTCACCCTCAACCCCTCACCCTCACCCTCACCACTCACCCTCACTCATCCTCACCCTCACTCACCCTCACCCTCACTCACCCTCACCCTCCCTCACTCACCCTCAACCCCTCACCCTCACTCACTCACCCTCACTCACTCACCCTCACTCACCCTCACTCACTCACCCTCACTCACCCTCAACCTCTCACCCTCACTCACCCTCACTCACTCACCCTCAACCCCTCACCCTCACTCACCCTCAACCCCTCACTCACACTCACTCACTCACCTTTAGCATTGGCTACAGGAAACAAAAATGCTAAAGATTTACAAAAAAAACCCATAAACAATTCTAAAAGCACTAACTCTAATGCTGCGAGACCTATTGCATTTCCAATGCTTGTTTTTTATTTTGGTCTTGTTTTACTCGGATACATATTGGCTACTTTTCTAAACTGGTGTGGAGTACTTTGTGGTGTTTTCACTGTGTTAGTGTGTGTGTGTGTGTGTGTGTGTGTGTGTGCCCAAATATTTTACACATTGCCTCTTTAGTTTAGCCAGACTGCAGTGTGCCAAGCTACCAGAGGGTGAGCACATGTACACTTTGAGTGTATACTACACTTACCCTGACTAGGATTGTGGTTCCTACTTGGACAGGGTGTATACCTCTGCCAACCAGAACCCCAATTCCTTACAGTTTAATTTTCTGTAAGTTTTTTCCTGTTTTCCTGTCCCATCTTGCAACATGAAATCTGAATCTGCTACTACAGTGTAAGCAAATAAATAAATAAATACATACATACAGTCAGTCAGTCAAGAGGTCTTTATTCGATCCACATCATAAAAGACAAATACATAGTACATACATACATAATGCATACATACATACATACATACATACAAAAAATGTTGTCTTAGATCACATTTTAGAAAACTGCGGAGCAATTTAAATAAAAGGCGTGAAGTCTTGTACACATTGTTTTGGCTTAGCAGTCTCGTCGACAAGGTAAACCACTATATAGTAATATCCACAAACAACTATGAGCAGCATATTAATAATAACTTTGAAACTCCGTTGATATACAAACAAGGAGGCAGGGTTGTATGCAAAGTAGATCCTCTTTCTGTTGTTTGCATCAAAAGTAATGCTTTTGCAATGATAACCCATACATCCATGCTAATATAAAAAGTAGGATGTATGTAAGCTCCTTTAGTTACCAATTGCCGTAAAAAGAAACCAAGCACGGATTAAATCACCTGGAAGAGTTGTGTGGTGCTCTAATCTCGTTTTTAGGTCAAATTATAGACATCTTTAGCTGTTGAGCTGATATACCCCTTGTTACTAGAGCCATACTTTAAAAGGGAGCTGGTGCTTTTGACTATGAATCACAAGAAAGGAAGCAACAGGAATTGTATAACTGTTTCTTCACCCTCCCTTGACTTTAACTGTCCAAAATAAACAGAAAAGTACAGACTGATTGACTGTGTTTGTCAGGTGATAATAGTCAGATACAGGTGCTAGCTAAAGCTTCATAGACTCATTGATATTATTGTTAGGACGCAGGACCCATCATTGGTGTTATGGTTCATCATATGACCCAGAGAGGGACCATATATATCACAAGTATACAACTCTATTGCTGTCCACAATGAGTGATGAAATACTATAATTTGCCTCAATGATACTGTCAGTGCCTCTTTTAGATTAAAATGGTCCAAGGTTGACATCAACACTTGTTTAATCTTTTCTCCCTCTGACAACATTGTCAACATGTTTCATGCCAGAAAGAGCCTAACAAGGCTCATGGCATTTCATCAGTTCTGGGGGTCCTGTCTACCCCTACCTAGACTACATTCCCCAGAATGTGTCTGGTGTGTACATATTAGTAAACAGTTAACAGAATTGCGGTGATGCTCTGCATGTGTAGATCAGATGTCAGAGGTTACCTGGTTTCTGCAACTTGTAGTCTAAACTGTAAAATTTGCTAGGGAGACATCATCAGAAAGTTAGTGCACATCATAGTTATCAAACCTTTATGAACCGATACAAATATTTAAGAAATCATATCTTTTGCGCTGGCAACCAAGTGAACACACATTCATAACACACTATAGTTGTGCTTAAATAATGTTCCTCTTCTGAGTTCCATGTACAATATTGTTAATAATTTAGACCATACATTGGATACTTTAGAAAGGAGGCAATTTGGTGCACTACATGGGACGTTGTATTGTCTTATCAACTCCCTATCCTCTCTATGCCCTAGGCAGGGTTCCTGAGAGAGGGTGGTCAGTGGAACGGTCTCAGATCATCTTAAGATCTATAAGTAAGTGAATGTTTACTGGTGATCACCTTACCTCACCATGCCTGTGATATGATAATTAGGGTTATGAGGCAACCCTACTTGGCTGACTCAAATAGTATGGGTTTATAGTACCTCACTTTTGCCACGCATACACTAATACAGTAACAAATGCATAGCACTATCTATGTCTGACTCTCAAGACAGTCCGGTATGATGGCCACAGATTCTTTCCAGACATTTGACTGATGTTTCCTGAAAAATGCACTTAATTTAGTATTGCTAGGTGGAGATGTACAGTTCAAGCCAGCAAGATAACTGGACTACACTTTTATATCACAAAAATGCCTCATGGTAGTTAGTAACACAATTCTCAACTCATGTATGAATAAAACTCTGTTAGTGCGGTACTACATACTATACTATTCGAGTCAGTCCAATATGGCAACTTCATAAACCCAATTATTGCAGTTCTGGAATGGCAAGGACCACATCAGTATGGCTGCCTCATGGTCTTGGCCCAAATAAACCTTGCGTTAATTAGGGGCGAAAAGCTGCATGGAAAAGATTCAGATCCGGAATTTGTACCTATACAGGAAAGCTACCTTAAGAAGCTTGTCATTTGGTAAAACACTTGTTATGCAATTACTTTCAAAAGCATTAATTTTCTCAGCCCCAAAAAGTATTTTGCCACTATCTTCACCACCATGAATAAACTATTGGTGTAGGAGGATGGCTTAGTATATGGTGCACACTTATTTAAGTGAAGCACCTTGCACTAATCCAGGCAACCCTTTTGGTGATGTTAGTGGTCTTTGATAAACTTTTGAAAGCTCTTAAAGCGGCAGCTGTGGGGAGCAGCCTTCAGGCTTATCTTGAAAGCTTGTTTTACCAGTTTAATCATGTAGTTTAGGTTAAATGAAAAAAAAACACACAATGTATATATAAAAATATGTCTATTTATTACATAACACTCCCTATCACATTGGTGTATCTCCTACCCGGAGATATAAACACAAATGCAGAACAATAGTTCAATTGCAAATAGGTAAGTAAGCACAAACTACAGTGATCTCCAGGGGGTGACCAAACCTATATACTAAGAAAGTGGAATGCGAACTGCGGCCAAAGTCGGGACTTGGACCAGGAGACTCTGAGGAGCTGGGGACACAAAGAACCAACCCAAGGTAAGTACCCAGGAACGCCACGTATGCTCTGTGCGGAGTGGAATCACATCTGTGGGTCCAGTAGAAGTCAATGGGTAAGTCGGAGGTGGAGTTTTAAGAAGAAGGACCCTTCACAGTGGACCCTGAAGAAACCATGTGGAAGACAGAAGGTTGGAGAGTACCCACACCTGCAGATACCCAAGGGACCAGGATCCTACACCAGGGACAACGGAAACTGCTGTAGACCACAATGGAGGGCTTCAGGAAAGATGCCGCTGGAAAAGACTGTGCAAGAGTCCGGTGGAATCCAAGGGTGGATTATTAAAGTGAAGGACCTTTAAGCAGAGGGGACAGTGTCTATGACACTCTGAGGTGACCAGGAGGCACAGAAGAATAATGCCCACCGATGACGCACATTTCAAGTGAGTTGACGATGACCTTGTTGCTGCCGATGAGGACCAGGCAATGTTGAGTAAGACCAGGAGTCATGCATGAGCTGTCCCATGTGGAAAGTCGAGAACCTGGGGTCGGTGTTCGGTGGGGCACCAACAGCCTTGGCAGCTGCAAAAGGCATGGGAAGCGAAGAAGGAGCAAAGTTGGGACCAGCAAGGTCCAAGAGAGTCACCACAAGCAGGGAGTCAAAGTAGAACCCGAGCGAGCAGGGGAGCCCAATGAAGCTGGAGAAGACCCTCAAGAGCACCCACAGGCCAAAGGCACAGGAGCCACAGGAGGACCTCGCACAACTCATCAAAAAGGATGGCCCATGGTGCAGAGGATGTTGTGAAGATGCTGTACTTGGCAGGTGCATATGCTGGAGGCTGGAACTTCTTGTAGCCTGAAGATCTCTGGGGGGCAGAGCCAACAAGGCCTGGCAATGGCAAGATAACACCGTGCACAGGCTTTGGTTCCAGCAGTTCCAATGAAGGATAGTGGCCTCAAAGTTGCAGAGAGGTCAGTTCAGACTTCGACGGAGTTGCAGAACCACCACCTGTGTTGCTGAGCCTTTTGAAGTCCATGGGAAGTCAGGAGCAGCAGACCAGTCAGCTTTGTTGTGGTGCCTGCCGATGCAGGAGAGTAACTCCTTCACTCAAAGGGAGATTACTTCAGGTGTTCTTGATGCACAAAGGTCTGCTGAAGATACTAGAAGAAGCACAGCCAAAGATGACAAAGGAGACTTGCAGCAAAGCGAGACCAGGAGCAGCAGGAGTCTTCCTTGTTGCAGTCTTGGTTCCAGGTGAAGTCTAGCAAAGTCCAAGTGTCCAGACTGTGGAAGAGTAACGTTGTTTAAGGCTTGAGTCTTGTCCCACAAAGAATCAGATGAGCCACCCATAGGTAAGCCCTTATGTAGCCTAGGGAAAGGGTTTGGATGACTCAAGGGTCCCTCACAGAGGAGGGGCTGGACAGATGGGAGTATACTTCCATGTCCTTTATCCAGTTTCAAACCAGAGCTGGAGCCAAGGGCTCTCAGAACTGGGTCCAACTGGAGTATGTAAGGACGGCATCAAAAGTGCCCTTCATAGCAGTCTGGTGGAGCGGATGGCTACCCCATCCCAGCCCATTACTCTAAGTCCTGTCTGGGAGGTGGTTACACCTCCCTGTAACAGGAAACCTATTGTGTGACCTTCTCAGGCTTGGCTCAGCAGCAGGATGGCAGAATTGTGTCTGTGGTCGGAAGCAAGACTAGCTTGTTGTCAGACCCGGAAAGGCTGTCACCAGAGGAGTACAGTGGGGTACCCCAAGGGAGCCTCCCCAGTACATGGGATCATATTTCCAGCACTGGAATCAGTGTTGGGGGTATGATTCCAACATGTTTGATACCAAACATGGCCGGATTCGGTGCAGCCACTAAATAGTTAGACATCTCGTAATGACTGATGTGCACTATATGTATTCAAATGACTGGCCACACTAGCAAAGCCTGGAGAATTGACTGCCGGGTTTGCAGTGGTTTCCTGCTCATGCAGGGACACTATCACAGTTAAAACCAAGCACCCTGCCCTCAAGACTCAAAGGCCTGCCATAGGGGTAGCTTAAAGGTTTTAAGTGCAGTGACCTCAGTTATAAGAAAACGTATATCTGTACTGAGAGGTGAAAGCACCAACTCACACAGGCTGCAATGGCAGGCCTGTAGTCACAGTTTGAGCAGTCTCTCATGGGTGGCACACTACATACTGCAGCCCATGGTAAACCACTATACCCTGGGTACCTTAGTACCATATACTAGGGACTTACAAGGGCACACCAGTAGCCAATTGTGGATGTACAACACTACTACCATGGTCAATTTATGGAGGATGCACAGTGACTGGGGACCTGATTAACAGGATCCTAGTCAGACTAGTCTATAAAACAAACTGACACTAGCAAAATGTGGGGGTAACCAAGAAAGCAGATCCTACTTTCCTACAATTTGTATTTGAGGTTGTAACCATCCTCTCCTTTGACAGTTTAGCTGGTAATCCCTCTTGTAAAATAAGGCAATCTTGAATCCAACATTCAATTTGGCTAATTGTACCTTACTGTTTATTCTCTGCATCACTAGTCCACTTCCCTTCTCCATTTCTAACTCAAATCTGTCCTTACTTCGCACTATTTTTCCTACCTCTGATTTTCTATCTCTGCTTCTTTTTCTCTATCTCTCTCATTTCTCTGTTGCTCCTTCTCTTTTCAGCTCAGCCTCACTATCTCACCTTTCTGACTATTCTTCACTATTGTATTTTTCATTCATAAACTGATATCACTCTAAAAATGTATTTTGCCACCAGCATCACTACTAAGGTCAAAATATTTATCAAAGCGATTGTAATCATTCCTCTGTTGACAGCTTAGCCAGTGATTCTTCTTGTAAAATAAAGGCAATCTTGACTCCATAATCCTTGCCAATTATCAACAACTACCCGTGTTTGCTAAAAAATGTATAACGGTGGATGGAGTTTCTTCAAGCTCTCTTGGATTCCACCACCAATGTATCACCTCTTCAGTTTGGTTTGCCTAGAGCATTGGATTGGCATAACTTTTTTTTGTTTCTGGGGTGACACATTATGGATGGAAGATGAAAATCAGATGGTGATGTAAATAATGGTGGATCTCTTTCATGTTTTTGATGCCACAGTCTGTCCTTCACATCCTTCTGGATAGACTGGCCGCAATGTCTAAGGAATTTCCATCTACATTTGCCTGTGTTATGTTCTTTGCTTTCTGACAATTTCAACCTCCCATAAGGGGCCCCAAAAGGCTGCAGCATTTAACTCCTATGAAAGCCTTATTTGGTCTAAGGCAGTACTTTAGGTCAGCAGTGCCAAGAAAACCACCTGGATAATGTGCTGTTCAAATATCGATAGACAGTCAGACAGTCATTCACATGTTTCATTTTTATTTTCTCCAGAGTAAGTATGTATCACCATAAGGAAAAAAAAACTTTCTGTATGCCCTTTTGAATATGAAGGTGGGCCCTCCCTATTAACACCCAGGAAAGACTCTTACCTCAACCATTGACAGCAATAAATTCCCACGGTTTTCCAGGATGACAAAATAATGCAAGTGGTATAAGAATACTGACAAGCTTATAACTAAGGGTACTGCAGATCATGTTATAATCCTATTTTTCTTCATCATCATCTTCTTTGTATTATTATTTTAAATTTGTTGGTGGATACCTACTCTCCTGACAGGTTTGACCAAAAATGACTGCAGACCCGGCTCAATCTTTACATTTGTGACAGCAAAAATTCCCCCACACTTTGCATTCTTGCTTTGGGGATTTTATTCTTGGTAAACTTTTGGGAACTTACCCTCACAAATTTGATTTTTGTACATGTAATTTGAACCAGGCTGCATTGAAACATTTGTGGAATCAGAAGCAAGTTCAGTGGGAGCAGCAGCCAATGTCATAATGACAAACGTTCAATAAGAGAGGCTCCTTCTGCCATTACAGTAAGAAATGTTAAGGTTCTCTCTGACTCCATCGAGAGAGATAGTTCAATTGCAGCAACTTTGTTGGGAGAAGCCACAAATGTGTATCTGCCCTTGACCTGAGGGCTGGCTTCTTCAGGTGCTCTTTCTGATTTATTTTTAGGATTAAAATGTGCAAGAAGCAAAGTCTGTTTATACTCTTGAAGTAATTGACACGTAAAATAAAATGCTCTTGAGTGAAGTTCCATTGAGGGGTGTCTAACCCTAGAAATTGTATGATTTTTAAAAGTGGCTCAACTACTTGATTTAATAAAAATATATATTTTTGTATGTTTACTTCATCCCATTAATCTTCTTTATTTCTCCCATCCCCATTCATATTATGTTAATGCTTGTTATCATTGTGGTACCTCAGAAAATATTTTTTTGCATTTGTGGTTTCAATTATGTTATTTTGTATACAGTAGTCAGCTGCAACAGGTCCCCAATTCTTCTGAAGAGAAGCAATGTTGTTTATTACCTCCATAAACCGAGAAGCTAAGGAGATTTTTTTTAAAAACCATTTCGATTATGTGTAATTCTTTAAATCCTTTGTAGTCCCGAATACAGGATTCGTTTTTTTTATTTCCCACCGATTAATCTAATTCATGTTAGATGACCAAAAATCATCAATGACTGTTAGAAGGTAATAATGTTTTAATAGTGTGGATAATGGGTCAATGGAGGGCACAGTGAGACTATAGTATAGACTATAGTATACATGACTATACATGACTACAGTATAAATGTTGACTATGTTTGTATGCAACTAAATGGCTACAACATACTGCTTTCAAATCCCACCAATAAATACTCTCTTGTACGCAATAACTTGCTCAGTGTTTGTAGTCTCACTGTGTCCCCGAGAAACACAAACCGATAGGGGAGGGTCCTAGGGCATATTTAGAGACCTGGCATGGACATAGCCCCCAATAATGAACATAGTATACACAGAGTGTCCACGGGTCTGTCAACAGCAAATCTTCCTTAAAAAGACGTAAACCAACAAAATAAGTGTGTAAATAAATCAGAGGATCACCTTATGAATAAGGATACCCATCAGTCACCATTCGATACCGCCCTAGTCATCATCTGGGCTTCCTTACGACCTTCCCATCGTGAATCATAAAAGATGGTTACTAGGACTAGGTGGACACGTCCTACATCTATTTATGAAGCACAGGATCACTTTTAAAGATGTTAAGTAATGGTGTCAAATGATGGGTAAAAAAATAAGAAAGTTGCAGTGCGTGAAATAAGTGAAATAATTGGTGAGTTAAAATTGGGTAAGTGAGAGAAACATGAGTTTATTATTATCGCTCAATTGCCGAAGATTAAAAAAAGTGCAAAAAAATGGCAGCTCTAACAAATATCTGCCACTATGGTTACGTGGTCAACATGTTTGAGCAGTAAATCAGGACACTACTATCCTCTGCCTTCGTCAGGACCATTATAAATATTTGCTACTGAAATGGTACAATTCAATGTGAAATCAAATAAAATCAATGAACCATTTCACCTGGACTCCTAGGTGTCTGGTCACTCCTCCTGTATATGGATTACTCAGCCACTGTGGGATGCACAATTAATGTTGGTTCCATGTCAAAGAAAAAAGAAAAACAAAGAGAAAGAATTTTTTGTCTCTATATGTAGACATCCTAATCTTGGCATAATTGCCATCTGCAGGTGTTACATCAAGGTCAACATCAGGCAGTATATGTATGTTAATATATGTAGTATATGACTACTCCTGCTTACCTAATTCGCAGGAGGGATCGGCCTCCCCTCACCTGGCTGCAGCTCAGGAAGAAGAAACACCGCTCTATAAAAATCAAAGAAGGCATAGACATAACCAATGTCACGTGACCCACTTCTTGCAATAAGTCTGTGGATTTCAGAAAAATATACCATCCTTGACAGTAATCATATACCTCACAAGTGAGTCTAGGTGATCCTTAAGTTGTCATAAAGGACCCGCTGTTCATAAACAAAAGTGTGTCGTCGAAATGACTGCAAAGAGAGTTTACTCATCAAATGGACGATTAGAAGTTCCATTGAGAATCGTACATTGTTTTAACTGAGTATAGCCTCACTGCTCGTTGCATGCTAATATTTTGTAATACCAGATTCTCAGTTTATCTGCACTCTGGGGATAAAATGACTGTCACACCGACAACATCCATCTAACAAAACTCGCACTCCACAAGGTGTTCGTACATACTATGTTAGATAATGTAATACACCTTGCCAAAGTCCCTACATAGATTGAAATCAATATACATGTAAGACCCTGCGGTTAAAATCTAAAAGCAACCCTGCCAGTACTTTACCCAGTCCATGCTATTAATGTCAAGGACCGTCCAGCACCCTCGTCATCGGAGCCGGTGTAAAATCATACCCCATGCAACATTACGTTAACTTATGCTCGGACAACAAAAACATACATAGCCTGCTCACCTCTCCATCGGTACTCCAAACAGTCTACCGAGCCGTCTTGGGGAGGTGACTGGCTGCGTCCAACCGCCTTCTTTATCTCAGTTCATTTGCTATTGGAGCATGTGATGCAGCAAGGCGATCACATGACCGTAGCCAGTGTACCTGGGAATATGGGAAATGGAGTTTCCTATTTACTTAGCACCCCAAAGGAAACTTATGATGGCCATCGTTCCCTCTAAACAATAGAATATCGATCAACTTTCAAGATGATCTATTTTTACCAATGATTATTCATTAAACCATTCATTGTGTGATGCTAACAATCCTGTTTCTCAAATGAAGGAAGCTTATCGGGGTCTCCCATGTCAAAAAAAGTTATTGACAATATTGTAATTAGTTATGCATGAGCATGCAGCGTGTTAGTAAAATCTCCTATACGTCAGCTATCATTGTCTGTGTTGATTTACTCTGGGAGCGAATGACACACCAAGATGATCAAGTGCTCACAACCCGCATTGCCGGGAGTTTGAGAGACAGAGTACCCTATCCGAGTTACACAGTGATGGGGGTGGGTACAAGGGCCCTTATCATATTTATTTTTAGGCAATAGAGTATTGATCCACTGTTAACATAGTCTCATTTCTCAAGAACAGCACATCAAACCCTTTATTGTTTAATACTAACATTCCCATTCCTAAAAACGAGAGCAGGTAAGATGACCATCGTCGCAAGCCCACCTATGTCAACAAACCTTTATTGATAATATTGTTCATTAACTGCACATGGGCCTGCTACGTTTAGGTATGGACTACTGTATGTCAAAAGGTACGAAGTATTGGCTCATAACGTACTACAGCTAAAGATAGCTGTTTCTCCTGTGTAAGTTAAGAGGAGGAACATTCAGACGTGTTTCTCAAAAGAGATATATGTATTTTACATTATCAATTGGTAATATAATGACAGTGTAGCATGAATCAATTCAATGTATGGCAATCTATTTGGAACTGCCCCTCCAAGGTATCCAACAAAAAGGAGCAATTACAGAGTAGTGTGTTTGCTTTTAAAATGCAGCCTTACGATGATATCCAGGGGATCTCATCGTTCAGACCCTCTTTGTCGGTCCTCAGTCTGAACACCCATTTCTATTCTCCAACTAATAGATATTTATAGATAGCTGTGACATGGTCTGGGATGAAGGGTTGTTCTAAAACCGTCCATTCAAAGTCAGTTGGACCATGTTTCACTTCCAAAAAATGGCTTGTCAGTTTTGTCGCTTGTTTTTTACAGCATACTACGTATCTTAACTGGCATGGGCAAGTGATGCCAGTTAAGATACAAAGGCATGACGACACGCAAGGTCAAGTTAAGAATTTCTGAACATAAAAGCACAGTACGCTGTAAAAAACAAGCGACAAAACTGACTGAAAAAGTACTTTTTTTAGCTCACCAATTATTTCACTTATTTCACGCACTGCAACTTTCTTATTTTTTACCCATTATTTGACACCATTACTTAACATCTTTAAAAGTGATCCCGTGCTTCATAAATAGATGCAGGACATCTCCACCTAATCCTAGTAAACATCTTTTATGATTCATGATGGGAAGGTCGTAAGGAAGCCCAGATGATGACTAGGGCGGTATCGAATGGTGACTGATGGGTATCCTTATTCATAAGGTGATCCTCTGATTTATTTACACACTTATTTTGTTGGTTTGCGTCTTGTTAAAGGAGATTTGCTGTTGACAGACCCGTGGACACTCTGTGTATACTATGTTCATTATTGGGGGCTATGTCCATGCCAGGTCTCTAAATATGCCCTAGGACCCTCCCCTATCGGTTTGTGTTTCTCGGGCACAGTGAGACTACAAACACTGAGCAAGTTATTGCGTACAAAAGAGTATTTATTGGTGGGATTTCAAAGCAGTATGTTGTAGCCATTTAGTTGCATACAAACATAGTCAACATTTATATTTTATGTAAAGAATAGCGATTTAGAAACTAAGGAGATTCGGATCATGTCTTTAAGTAAAATAATAAATTAAATAGAGACACTATTAAAGCAGTAACTACAGGTATCTTCCACAAGTAATCTTTATGCAGTGTAAAACGAAATATGTATATATCTTTATTCATACACGTTCTTATCTAATCAGAAAAGAGTGCACATCAAGTTTGGCTACTACTTTGCCTTTTCAAGAAATTTATGAAAACATAATTCTTGTATATTGTAAAAAAATCGATGTCTTGTGCCTACTAATACCAGGTAAACTAAAGCACCTTCTTAGATTTGGAATATGTTCTCCTGTTTGTGGACTTTTTGTAGATTGCTGCTTTTTTCTCTGAATGTTTTCCTTTACTGGACATTTGTGTTTCTCTTTGAAAAGGAACTTGAAATCATGAGAAGCCAATGCAATGAGACGACTTCAAAGGTTGAAGAATGCGAGCGGATCATACAGGAACAAAAAATGGAAGCTGCTAATGTACTCAACCAACAGAAAAAATATGTTCTTGAAATTGAAAAGCTAGACAAGACCTTGCAGTCGTTGCATCTGGATATAATAGCTTCCCAGCAGAAACACAAAGTAGGACACGCACATCTAGAACAGCAGATAACGCAGCTTGAAAGGGACCTTGCAGATGCCCGGAAACTCTGCAGCCAGAAAGATCAGGTATGCTTTCACTTTTGGAGTACAAATGGCAATCGTAAGAAAGCACACCTCTCAAATGTGAAGTTGAGTGCAGTGGTGTAATTCAGCCGAAGAGGTATGCCCCCTTTATCTTTCCAACATTTGATTTTTTTTTCATTTCTCTCTTTTCGAAACTTCAAAAGGAGTCACACCTTTACAAAAAAATACAATTTAAGCAGCACGCTTTTATGGAGTGGGCCGACCTTCCTTTGCTTTGTCATTGACGACTGTTAGACCTGCCCCTCCGGGAACATATAACTATCAGTAGTGCAGCCGGTGCAGTGGCACCGAAGCCCAGGGGCGTGAGCCTCCCACTACACAGCATTTATGACTGTCTTTTACTAACTAGTTATTTTGCTTGCACGAGGGCCTTGTGTAACATAGCTACACTGCTGTGTCTGCTGTTTGCAATGCCAGGCAGATTCATCATGCAAGCATCTAAAAGGTTCAAGCAGAGGCAACTCTGGAATTGATTTTTAGGTGGTGGTGGCGGGGTGGGGGGGGAGGGGGAAGCTGACATATAAAACCAGTGTAGCCCCTTGCAAAAGTCAACTGTAAAGACTGTGTGATAGACAGACAGGCACACAGACAGACAGAGATACAGACAGTCAGACGGAGAGAGAGAGATAGATAGATAGATAGATAGATAGATAGATAGATAGATAGATAGATAGATAGATAGATAGATAGATAGATAGATAGATAGATAGATAGATATGCTTCCTTTACATGTTTAAATCTGAATGTATGGGTGTATCTTTTTCTATATATCTATACAGAAATACACGTAAATGCACTTACACAGAAAGTCAGATTTATACATTTTAGCAAACGTAGGCTCGTGAAAAAGGCAGAGGGGCAAATACATGTGTGTGACAGGGTGGTGTGCCTGTTTTTTGTGTGCTCATGCAAAAGCTGTGGTGGAGGGACACAACGGAAGGGGGGGCAACATAAGATTCGTGGCCACAGAACCCATGTGAACCCACTTTAGGAACACCACTGGTCAAATCTTACCAAGGTTTGCATTCCTTTCAGTCAGCCGTATTTGTATCAAGTGTGTTGCCGTGTATTTGTGTGGTCAATGCAAGCCAACACATTCATATTTGAAAAAAAACAGATTCTTATTCTAAATTAAAGTACAAAAACGATCTGCTTGGTGTGGTAGACAGTTAATAAGCACGCAGCTAAAAGGGACATGCATTAGAGCCATAACACCGTCATATGTACAACAATATTTAAACTGTGTATTTTAATTCCGTTTTCTCGTGCACTTAACGAACGGCAATAGATATTTGTGTGAAAGTGCTTCACTGTGTGCCGTGAGTTGTGCACCTAAGAAATAAGGCTTTAAACAAAATGGCACCATTGTTAGCTAGTTCACCCAAACATGCCTGAACAGTGCTTGCAATCCGTAACAATTTTACATCTCGGTAAAGAATGTTTGGTATTTGAACTAAAACCCGAATCGCTGGAATAATTAAAGGGTTGTGTTAAATATACAGACAGTCGTTTAAATTTAGATCTGCAATAACATTTACTATTATTCTCTTGGGCTTTGACTGCTTGACAGAAACAAAGTACTCTGGGATTAATTTCAAGAAATTGTGCCAACTGTGTGCAATTTGCTGTAATTAAGACATGAAAGGGTACTAAATATTCAGATTAAAAGAACCACGATGGAGCATGATAGGAAATCAAGGTGTGGCATGGAGCCAATAAGAACCAGTCACTAATGAATAAGAAATTTTAATTGATTTGAAGCGTAAACCAATGAAGTTGCAATGTAAATACAGCTAATTAAAATTAATCAACCTGCTGTTGATGGCGCAGGCTTTGTTCATGCAAGGGGTTTCAACTGTGAAAGCTACAGGGCTGTTCCGCTTTGAATAATGATGTAGCCAAAATGAAACAAAATGCTAATCACCGGATTTGTGTACAACAAGGCCAGGCTGCTTGTGATCAGGCAATAATGTACCGGTCCCCGGGGCCTGCAGGGTGGCAGCGGCCTTCACCACAGGCCTGCGTTGGAAAGAGTGTTCCCTGATTGGGTGGAAGGGAGATGGTTGCCACTGGAATAAAATACGATAACCTCTGTTAGGGAGACCCCTCGCTGTGCAAAGCCCTTTAACGAATGGAAGCAAAACAAACTGTACTTTTGATAAACCATATTTAAATAATTACTTGGAATATTATTATGCAATATTGATCGGTGTGTTTATTTTATTCTTTAACACACCAACCATGTTTACCTTTGATCTGTTGCTAGTAATGTACTGATTACAATATTGAATCTTTTTATATGCCCTATGCTTTCTTGTTCTCACCATGTAGTCTATTATTTTTTTTAACGTTTTGATTGAAAGTTGACTGAAAAGTGACACCGTTACTAATGAAGTGCTTTGTAATCCACTTTTTTCTGTAGCTTAAAATTGGGATGCTCAGTTCACAAAACAAACCATTAAAGGTCCTGTCGATTTTTTTTTTCCTTTGCCTTTATCTCCACAGGCAGTGAGAAAAAGAGACGACCTTCTGAGGAAATCTGAAGCTGACCTCCTGCAGGCCAGGGAAGGCATCAAAGCCAAAGTGTCTGAGGTGGAGCACCTGGACAGCGTGGTCCGGAATCTGAAAGCAGGCCTCCATGACACCCAGAAGGAGAAGGCGCAAAAGGAGAAAGAAAACATGGCGCTGACGCACGAGATCCAACAGCTCACTCAAGACCTGCAGAACATCCATAGACAGTACAGAGAGACAGGTAATACAGAACTGTGGAGAGGCACGCTGGGCGGCGCCATCTTGTTCAGGTGACAAAGCGGACATGTTGAGTCCTCTGCGCGCAGGCCCTCAGGCCTTCTAAATTAAAACAAATGGTATTATAAGTCCACACTGATCATCCTGCTGTTGGTGGCATAAATTGCCCTTGTCTCACCTAGGCGGAGCTGAAGGATTTTTGTTATTTCTTTTGGCAGTGCCAAGTTTGTGTGCTGCTCTCTGGTGTAAATTGAATATTATGGGCGCAGTTATGAAAAGTGTTGAGCATTTCTAGCCTACTCTAATTTAACCTTGGATTATTATTTTTTTGCCTCCTTTTTTTTACCTGGTTTAGGCTTTTTGAATGTCTACATTTACACTTTTGTCACTAGTGTGTGGACAAAGCTAACACGCACTTCAGTCCAGAAATGTGACAGATGTGACCAAATACAGAAGAGAAAATAATGCATTTATTTTTCATCGGATAAGCTGCATCAGAAAGAAGCATGTAACGATAGATGAAACCACATGCAGAGGCAGAGAGCTGAAATATAAGAGTTTTTTCCACCGGAGAAATTGTACATGAAGCAAAAACGCAATGGTGGACGTTGTGCATGGTATTTGCTGGGCTGGGCATTGGTGTGGGAACGTTTTTAGAGACTAGCCTGTGTGCCATCACCAAATAAAACATTGATGAAGCCGTTTAGACTGCTCCCACCAGCCTCTGTCAACTCTTAATTTCCTCCCTCTCTAGACAACGGTTGCCATATACGCATTTCGGTTATCAAAATCCCCAGAGGCCAGTTGCAAATTCTTTTTCAATACAACCAGATCATTGCAGATAATTGTATTACAGAGGGTATTGATCCGAAATCGTTGTGCACCGGAAACATATGGAAAAACATGCTCATAGCTCCCCGCTATTGGTTCGTACATCATACGCGCACCACCTTTTGTGCCCATCACCTGTAAGAAAAGCAAGGTGGAAACATCAGAGAAATTACCTCTTTACAAGGTTCTATTGATCACTTTAAATCAAAGAGGGATGTTTGACATAAGATTACCTGCCAGTTTGAACATTAGGTACACTGTGTTATAGCCTGGGGCAGTTGTAAGTCTGCCAAAGGGATTGTAAATAAAGCATGCAGCTGCGAGTGCCTCTGGCCTGGGATCAACCGAGGCTCAAGTCCAAAGCATAGGTAAACTTGGAGCCGTTTAACCCTTTGCAGCCGGCTTGCAGGGATTGGCAGCAGTTTTTAAGGGACTTCAGATGAGCCATACGCTTGCGCTGAAAGGAGCGCGAGAAGGCTCATTTGCGTTGAAATGCGATTTTTCTCTTCACCTCTCCAAGTTCAATTCAATCAAATCCACATTCTCCTTATATGTGACTTGGAACGTGTTCAGGGCAGGAGATGAGAAGCCATGGGAAGCCTTAGACACTGGTTCCCTTTTCACTGCTGATATTTCAACATCTGCATTTTAGGGGGAAGGGATGTTGCCTCGCCTGCATGAAATATACAAGCACAGCAAATACAATAAAATGACAGAGCGCCTAAAACATTTATGCCTTTGCACTTTCAAGCTGGAAACGTCGCCTGGGAACCTTGGTGATTTATCATGTGATTACAGTAACTTATTGGATAATAGCAGATTTTTTTCTTTTCTTTACCAAGATTTTTTTATGTGCAGCCTGCACGCCTTATGTTGGATTTTGAAAGCAGGTTTGCAAAACGTTGTTTAAATTCGATCCCTACTTTTAGGCCATGTGTTCAATTCATTCAAGAGTTGATTCATTCTTTCTCAAAAAGAAATTATATGTGGTTGGGTTTGTGATAAAGATAGATGGGGTTACATAATTGGTTCAACAAATATGTTGCCAACCACAAACTAGCATTCATTACTGCATTCATTCATTTGTTATTCTTTTTTAAATAGAACCATGAAGCCCATTCAGTTGTTGCAATGCTGCAATTAAATCCGAAAATAGCATCCTTGGATGTCCTCTGTGACCAGAAAGGAGCGCAAGCCTGGTCAACTGGCAACAGGATGTTGCCTCCAGGGCATGCACTGCTCAGATCAATGATTCACTCATTCAGTCATTCATTCACCTAGTGCATGCTGTTTCTTCTCTATGGTCCCTGTCTAGTTGCCATTTCAAGCTGTTCATTTTGTGGATCTGCCACTTACCTCTGTACTAACAGGACTACGCAGTCAGCCTAGTGGCTGGAGCTGACTGATTGGAAAAGCTTCTTGGCACACCTACACTCACCTTATTTTATTTATTTGTAGGTTTGTGTGTTTTTTGTAGTACTAACATGGTCCAAAGGTGTTACAATTAAAAGATCTGGGTATGAGTCAAACATTAAAACCCACAATGTAAGTCTAAGTAAGTAAGTAAGTAAGTTTATTGTACAGTTAATTAAAACCATTACAAAGTTCATCTCATAACACATTTTCGTGGTAACAGTTTGAGTCAAGGTAAAAATCACGGTTAAAAAAAGGGGTAAGAACTATAAAATACGGACAGACATAAAACTTGGCCAACTAAAACCGTCATGATCAATTAAAATGACTCAATGGCCAAGAGCAGGGCTGTCAGGAAAAACCCGCCGAGGGTCATTGAGCAATCTTCCTTATTGATTAAGTCTATGTACTGGAGTAAAGCTCGCGCATTCTTGTGTGACCCTTGGAAACCTAAAGGGGCTGGGGGTGCAAAAAAGGCAACTGTTTATAAAAAGCAATGGCGTACGGACAACTGATTTTAAAATTCTTGCTCAGTTGTTCCAAATAAGTGCATAATGTGAAAAATGTGCAACTGTTTGCTAGTACTAGAGTTTGCGATTAATTAATGAGGTATACTAGCGACTGTTATAGACATATAAGTGGAGGTAGAGCCGGCTAATCAACCCCTTTAGTCCAGTACTTAGCAACAATATGGCTAGAGCAGCAAGCAGCAAATGTACAGGCGTGCATGAGAAAGGTGCAGGGTGCGAGAACGATGTGCTGGCCGGGTGCAAGGCAACCCGAATTGATCAGCCAAGGGATCTTACACTATCTTCTTCGTCTTTTCAATTCAAGGTTAGTTAAGACCTACATTATACAGTAAAGCAAATACATTCGTATAAAGACTATTAAAAAGATACAGAAAGCTGAATATGTGAAATGGAGGTGGTTTTCTTGCTTCCCAGTAGAGACCAAATAACTGGATTGAAAGTTTCTTGCTGATGGTCCGCGGCTTCGGGACCTTGGTCCAGTTGCTGCAGTGGGGCGGGGGATATATAAAAAAAAGCTGTGTCCCAGTGGCCATTCCGAGCTGTTCTGTGTTGCGATTGCCAGCGCTGGAGTTCTTGGTAAATTGAAGGTGCAGACATTGTCTTTATCGCTAATAATGGTAATGGATTCCTCACTGCTTCTGGAACCATATCGGCTACTAGGCCATTAGTTCCTTTTTTTGATATTAGTTTCCGTGGCTGTAAGAAATTCACCATGTGACAGCTCAGTTGAACAACGTCGCCGGAGAAGCTTGCCAGCACTGCTTGCCAGCAGGACTGTATATCTTTCTTGTTGCAAGTGAACCCAGGAGCTTCACAAACGCCGAAAAATATGGACATGTGCATGTATGGCCAGGACAAAGAGTATGGAGTACAGTCAGGAGCTGGGATACACATTGTATGGCGGCAGGCTCGGTTAGCTACAGAGGGCAAATCATGAAGGACATGGGACATGGGAGTGAGTTACTAGTAGCTGAAGACGTTAAACAAGTACTGGGGCATAGGGAGCAACAGGATCCGGTTACAGGGACTCCGACACTGTAAGCAAACACCTTAGGAGCAATTAATGTAAGTGTATGGTAAAGGGGCAATGGGATCTGGCTGTAGGGGCATTTAGACTGTAAGCAACCACCTTACGAGCAATGATAGTAAGTGTATGGCGTATGGGCAATGGGATCTGGCTGTAGGGAGTGGCAATGGGATCTGGCTGTAGGGAGTGGCAATGGGATCTAGCTTTACGAACTCTGAGACTATAAATAAACACCAAAAGGGGCAGTGATTAGAAGTGTATGGTAAAGGGGCAATGGGATCTGGCTGTAGGAGCATTTAGACTGTAAACAACCACCTTACGAGCAATGATAGTAAGTGTATGGCGTATGGGCAATGGGATCTGGCTGTAGGGAGTGGCAATGGGATCTGGCTGTAGGGAGTGGCAATGGGATCTAGCTTTACGAACTCTGAGACTATAAATAAACACCAAAGGGGCAGTGATTAGAAGTGTATGGTAAAGGGGCAATGGGATCTGGCTGTAGGAGCATTTAGACTGTAAAGAACCACCTTACGAGCAATGATAGTAAGTGTATGGCGTATGGGCAATGGGATCTGGCTGTAGGGAGTGGCAATGGGATCTGGCTGTACGAACTCTGAGACTATAAATAAACACCAAAGGGGCAGTGATTAGAAGTGTATGGTATAGGGGCAATGGTATCTGGCTGTAGGGGCTCTCAGACTATAAACAAGCACAACAGGAGAAAAGATTGTAAGTGTATGGCGTAGGGAGCAATGGGATCGGTCTACAGGACCTCTGAGACAATAAAGAAGCGCCGTATAGGCAATAAGTCTAAGTGTGTGGCATAGGGGCAATGGGATCTGGCTCTAGGTTCTCTGAGACCCTGAACAAGCATCTTGGGGGCAGTTATTAGAAGTTTTTGTCATAGGAGCATTGGGATCTGGCTACAGGGACAACGAACTAGGCAGTGCTTAATTTGTAAACAAAAAAGCTTAGTGCCGGGGCTCTCGACAGGAGGACACTCAAGCTTGCACCATCCGGTGCCCCTAGAAGCACTGCCAATGACAGCACTGACACACTACTAATCATCACACTCTTAAAAGTGTGACAATTCATACTATTACAGGCCCTCAAAGCTATAAGAAGGGCTTTGGAGGCAAATATTAATTATTGGAAATTGAAATTGAAATAATAAACAGAAGTTGTTGTGCTCGTACTTAACTTGGCAGTCACCACTACCGTGTGGTAGACAGTAACTAGCCCCAGTGTTGGAAATTAAGTGCTGCACCAGAAAGCACCGGCACAAATTAAGGACTGAAACTAGGACATGGTAGCAAACCAAAGAAGGTGTCACTGAGGTTGCAGCAACATAGCAGGTCAATGGGTGAGGAGGGGGCCAGGACAGTGAAAAAGGACAAAGGA
Organism: Lissotriton vulgaris; assembly: GCF_964263255.1. NCBI lineage: Eukaryota > Metazoa > Chordata > Amphibia > Caudata > Salamandridae > Lissotriton > Lissotriton vulgaris. Next base: position 1,641,012,014 of record NC_141691.1, read on the forward strand.
TAATAAGGGAAGGAGACCAGTATAATCGATGCCTATGTTGTTAAAAGAAGCAGGCCAGGATGAAAAGAACTGGGTCTGAGAACCAAGGGTAGGGCCTGGTCACCCTTTGAGCTTTCCAGGGTACCCTGTTATTTGTATTTAAATGCAGCATTGGAGGGCATGTGCTCTCTTTGGGGCACGGGGTGCTCACACCGGCTGTGTCCTAACACCAGGTTAGTGTTTGTGGTACTGATGTGCCCGCTGAAGCAGGTTGCAGTCCTACATTAAAACAGCTGTATTTCATGTTTCACCAAATTATACTTATTTTTGACAGTCGCCGCAGTCTAAAAATGTAGAGCCCGTGTGTACTTGTCCATGGTGTACTTGGCCATCGAGCAGCGGGAGACATATCACTCCTCTCAGGTGAATGCCGTTTCCTTTTCATTTGGAAGAAAGCTCCATACATTATAGAAATGTGTTTCTGTATGCAGAGCAGCGCGCACATGATTTGAAATGTATGTATACATTTTTGTTTGGAGGCTCGATCAGCCAAGAACAAAGGGAAATGTCTTTGTCTCTTAAATCCGGGATTTTTTGTATTATTATTTTCACAGAGGCGTCTAGCAGATCTGAGCTGTGGGTCTCTGTGGGCTAATGAAAGAGCGCCATCTATAGGCTGGCCTTGGGAATGGAACTACTCCGAAGATAACTGTGTGGAAGGAAATGTTATAGGGGAAACGTATTTGACTGGAAAGGAGATAGATCGATAGACAGCTGCCTACCTAAATGTAATTACATCGAGACTCTAAAGCCATTCATTGCTACTTGGGATATACGTTCACATATATGTTTTTGCGAGCGATGAATTGGTGTCGATTTATTTCATTTATTTTTAGCTGTGCTCAGATATACCGTCCTCGGCCATTTAAATATATATATATATATATATATATATATATATATATATATATATATATATATATATATATATATATATATATATATATATATACGTTTTGGCGAAATGCACCTTAAGATACAACCCCAGGAGGGTGTCAGAGGAAGAACATGTCATGATGGTGATAAAAACACTCGGCCATGAGCGCTTACAGTATAAAGTAATAGTGGTTTGGTGAAAATGTGCAATGTATCTTTTTTTTGCCTTACATTTCGCAGCCCAAGAAGTTGCCAGTCAAGATGAAAAACTTCTTCTAATGGAATCCAGCTTGAAAGCAACTCAAGAGCAGCTCAGCGAGCGAATAGCCGAAACAGTTCGCCAAGAACAGAGCAGCAGAAAATCGCAGATGGAAATGAAGACGCTGAGAGACCGACTCGCCGCATCTGAGGAGGAAATGGGGGCATACAAGTGAGTGCACTCTTTTTAAATAGCCCTGCACAAAGTTTCAAGCAGAATGGTGGGCGCTAGAGCAGGCGTGTTTCAAGCCCTCTGCCGTCCCATTGGTGTTCTCTTCAAGTTCATCAGTCGAGGCATAAACTCTGAGCAGCAAAGCCTTGCACTCTGAAAGGAGGATGCTTTTAGCTGCTCAGAAAAGCCCCGGCGCACTTTGAGGCGCTGTGGGGTTGCAGACCGCGGCCCAGAGTGTCTAATGAGAACGGTGTCACGTTTCGCTCTCTCCACAGATTGCCCCTGTTGCGGCTTAGCTGTGAATCAGAAATCCCATCTTCTTCCTTAAGTCCAAAGGTTACACATGGCTCTTATTGTCCTCCTCTCTCTGTTCAAGGGATGGCTGGGGGCTAAATTAAATTAAATAGTGCATAGTGTAAAGCTTGCTCTTTGGGGGCGCGTCCAAGAGGTACTGGAGCGGCCTAGCTTATAGAAGAACTCTTCTGTGACAAACTGGCAACATTAGTGGAATCTTCTTTTCTTTAACAGTGTGTTTTTAAAATCTGTGCTACCTTCCCCTTAGCACATGCATGAAGGCAGTAGTCACACATGCACACTTGCATGGAAACATCCATTAGCATGTCAGTGGGCATTGTGCCATGTTTATGTGATAATGTGCGAGCCATGAAAATGGGGGCCCCCAGCTGAAAATGTGTTTATTCTTTGGCAGCTGCGAGCATATTGGAATAGCAGAATGATTAATCTTGTAGAATTGTCATGTCGAATTAGAAACATTTCTTGTGATCAAATCGCATTTTTTTACAGAATCGTTAAAGCTGGGTCGGCTTAGATCTGGCCAGGCTGTGCAAGGGCTGAATTAACGTTTAATTTACCAAATTGAAGGCCAAATATGGTAATAATTACTGCGTTACGTTAAGACAGGCACAGTTTCCTAGGGCTTTGCTCTGCTAATGCAACGGCAGGCATTGACTTTACACACTCAACACGGTACAGGCGCGGCCCAATATTAGACGTTTGCAGATGGAAGTTTCAGGAAAAGTATTCGTACCTAAAAGAACTTAAAAAAAATATATCATACGCTTCTAAACTAATGTGTTAAATTGCTATATGACATTCATTCGTGAAGCTGTGCAATCATGACGAATCTAAAAAAATAAATAAGCAGTGGCATATTATGTGTTTTGCATTTTATAAAATGCAATACATTTTTCGTAAAACTACATAGAAAAAAAAACTCTGCAGGCAAGTAGGCCATGGCTCCGTGACTTGTTTCTACCTCTGTGCAGGCAGCTCTATGCCATCTGAATCTGGGCCTTCTCCTTTAGTAGATCAAAGCAGGGAAAAGGGAGGCTCTATCTGTTCTAAAGCAGCATCTTTGGGACCTGGAGACCCAGGTTCGGATCTTGTGTCTGGCACGTGTCTGAAAAAGTGAGGTTTAGGGCAAATCGCTTTGTATTGCTGTGGTTAAACTGTAAATATATAAAATGTAATGGAAATATCTCAACTATAATGCCTTTGTTCAATTCAGAAACGTGTAAGTCCCCATTGATGTACAATGCTCCGTTTGTGCTGAGTAAAATACAGACACATACATGTTACAGCAATGAGGTTGAGAAAAATTGCATTTTTGTAAGAAAGAATCACTAAGGTCCATGACAAGCAGACCCTACTTGATGACGTCTCGATGTATGCACCTGAGGGCCAGTAAAATGCTGCAAAGTAGCTTCTGTCACAAGCCTGTGCCTTTCAAAACATTTAAGTAAAAGAACACTTAAATGTGAAATTTTGTGAAAGGGTCATTAGATTTGCCGTGTACTCGGACTGCAATGGCAGCCTAGATTCTGTTCACTTTGATTAGCTGGGGTAAAGGAAAAAAAGCCATGGAGCAGAGAGGGATTTCACACAGCAGTGCTGTAATATGCAGTTCATTACCAGCAGTGGCAGGAGGCTAAAGTGGGATTATGTTAATAGGTTCAGGACCGCTCTCCATTCACTGCTCTGATTATAATTATGTGCACTGGGATATTTACAAAACAAATCTGCCTCTGAATTTACAAACTAGTGTACAGCTTTATGTGTCTAATCTAGTGTTTTCTAAACAGGCTCATTCATTCCCAGAATGTCTCAATTAAACTATATAAAAAGAAAACCGGTGGAAAAAGCACATCCTTTCTGTTGATCTAATGGTCTGAAATGATTCGTGGTAAAATGACGCCATCACTCACCTGGAGAAACACATATCTTTTCTCTGGCGTCGTTAAATATGGAAAAGAGCACAAAAATACATCTGCATAATAAAAAGGCTAAGCCAGTTTCACAAGGTCACCAAGTACCAAGCACAAGGTGTGTAACTCACGTGCTTACCTACAAGTGACAGGAACAAAATTACTCTACTTGCTCTTGCGACTTGCATGTCCTCGCAGAATAATTCACCATAAAAACATCCTTATGTATCAGCTTGGGTCTTATGAGTCATTGAGTGATGACAGTAGGGTATCCCCCTCCCCTAAAAAACAAAAGAGATAAGCAAACCTTAAAAAAACAATAAAACCTTTTTCAATACCTTCCAAAATACCCCCAACCTGTCACAAACAGCAGTTTGCTCAGAAGCATGGTATGTGGTTTCATAAAACAGTCTGTATGGAATCTAAATCCTTGGAGTGCATTTTTGCAATGTTAGCACATACAAGAGAGCCACTAGGTCTTTCTGTCTCATGGTTTCTTCTGCCTTCTCGATAATGAACACCGCTAAATATAAAGCATCAAACATAAAAGGGGGAGAGAAGCAGAATGAAAGCCTGTTACACTTGAAAGATTTGTCCAGGATCTCCGGTGGGAGCCTGGAAATCGCAATAATTTGTAGTATCGATTGTGTGAACCTATGCAGCTGGGACCCCCGGTGAATAGACAGGAATAGACATATTATTGATTAACTTTTACCGGGCTATCTTCAAGGCTCTGCTGCAACATCATTTTCACTTGCAAGCTATTTGCTCCTGTATCATGAAGCCGGAGTGAGTCTCTCAACATTTACCCACTTATCCCCACAATCTATACGTTTAGGTCTATATGTCAGGTCTGCGCGTATGGATGCATGCAGCATGATCTCTCGCGCGCCATACAATGCTGGCTGCCATCCTGCCTCTGCTCTAAAGTTGAAATGCTCTGCATTGCCGTACTTGGAAAACTTCCTGAACTCAATATTCTGGTAGCTACATTATAATTACCTTTCCTCTGTCTGCCCATTATTAATTGCTTAGGGCTTTACTGTACTCGGTAAGGCATGCTCCCATAGGAAGCCATTACTAAATAGGGCCCTTAGTGTTGTCTGCTTTGACATTTCTTGCATCCACAATAATCATTAAAAATAGCTTGCCCCACATTGTTTTACAGCCCTATTCACTAAGGTATTTTGCCACAGGCAGAAAGTAGGAAAAAAGCCATTACTGGAGAGGCGCATTGATGATTAGTGGGCTTTAATTAAAAAATAGGAAAATGCAGTGAGACATAAGAGCAGAACATTTCAGCGAAATGAAGACTGATCACAGGGCTATCAGACTATAGATTATTCGATTGGTTGACTGTTTTTATCTGAGTCAAAATCAAGTGCAATTAGTGTTTAATTAAAAAAAATACATATTGCAGTTTGAGCAAAAAATGGCTTTAATTCGCCAGCATCAATTAATGTCGGTGTAAGATTCATATTCGAGACAGCAATCCTTTTAAATACACACGGCTAAATGTAGGTTAGCTCGGCCATTATAACAAACACGTGTTACCCAAATGCAGTCGATGCCGTGAGTGGATGCAGAGATTAGAAATGGCCCGTGGCGACTGCTCAGGTTGTCAATTAGAAAACTTTATTTAATGAGTAGATGCCATGGGTTTTGGGCCACTATTCACAAAGGGTTTTTTGTGCCCAGGGCAAAGACCAAGATTGAATAGCCCCCATATGAATTAATGATATTTCCTTTGGAACTCTTCCCGTGTTCCGTAATGTAAAAAGCGTGTAAACAAAGATGGCAAAGGAGTTCATTTGTAATCTGGGAACATTTTCTTGGCAAAAAAATGTAAAATGGTACGTCGTGGCATCTTAAAAATTACATGTAGCATAAGATGAAAAAGAAAACTGTAAAAAAAAAATACAATTTGATTTAGCTAATGCAACCTTTACCTCTTTGCAATGCAGAGAAATGCTTGAAAAGCTGAAGGTCGAGTTAACAGCATCCAAAAGCGAGCAGCAGAGCCGGCTTCACGAGGCTCTCCTCCACGAGCAGAGCGGCCAGAAGTTCGAGGTGGAGCTGGCCTCCGCCAGGGAGGCTGCCAGGAGTCTGCAGCAACAGGTCCATTCACTTTACCAATGCAACACATGTGTGTGTGTGTAAATCAGCTGCTTATCAAAGTGTGGCTTCCCTGAGTACACTGTGCCAGCGTTTGTGTTGTGAGGCATTTTTCTTTTGTGAATGTGACTCAAGTATTCTTTTTAAGCATTTTGCAAAAGTTTCATCCTCTTTGTTGTTCAGTGTTTGGTAGACCTGACTGCAAGCGGGATACTGACAACGCATCTGTACAGAAATATACAAGTTTGTTTTACTTCTTCCCATGCCGACTGTAATAAAATATTCATTTGGCCTACCAGGGACCTGAGGAAAGATCACCAACTCTATAATTACCAAAGTGGTCAGACTGCTGTTCATAAAGACTCTGTATTTACTTCAGATGTTAGTGTTTCTTCGCTTGGAAGTGTTGGGTTGTGCACAGCAGTTGCCATGAGAACTGAGCTTTAAATATGCTGGTTTTATTCAAATTTAAAAAAGAAAAGGACATTTTATAAAAAAGGCCGCAGAAATAAAACTACTTCTGAACCCCTATTGGAGAACTGAGATAATATGTTTACATGCAAAATCTCAAGTTATCTGAACACTGCTACTCTCCTGCGACACAGTGCTAGATTCATGAATGACTTCTGTTATGGAGATGGGCTATAGGCATCAGGATGTAAACCTTTGTACGGTTATTTTTGGCTGGGGAAAGTAGTAATGAGAGCCTCACTGCCTCAGTGACCTTGCTATATGTTGGCAGACCTGTCACTAAACACATGCAATCATTTGCAGTCTTCTGAAGATCTACATATAAATGACATAGTACACATGACACGCAGCAGCAACCTCGTCAGACTGGTAATCATTAAATGTAGAAAGAAGATGGGAAAATAAGATGTTTTTCCCTTATTCTCCCAGCATCTGGCATGTAACCCCAGTCCATATCCATTAAACCCCATCCTTTCTTCCCTTAATTCAAAAAGTTGAAAATACTATCTCTTGAATTAACACCTTCTTACAGAGTAACCATCTGGTTCCCAGGCCACCTCTGAAGGACTGTTTCTTCTCTGCCTCATATCATTGCTCCCACCTAACAGCAATGCCAATCTACTCTCCCATCACTCAATATTAACCACATTACAGCGACCCTCCTCTCCCCATCTAAATACTCCACCTTCGCCTCGGTCTTTCCCCTCACCTCCGTCTCTTAACTTCCATTTGTGTCAGGAGCTTCCTTGCTTTGTAGCTTGGGTCAAGCTATAAAAGTCGCCTGCATACATATATCTATGTGCACAATCACGCTCTGAATACATGAACACGTGTTGTGCACTGGGACAAAGTGCAACTAGGACATTGCACTGTGAAGCTGTAAAGAATATGTCCTGTCTTCCGTATGGAGATAATTTAGGGGACCTTGGAGAACCCTTAGGCAAATGGTATCACCAAATGTGTTATCATAACAGGGGAGAAATCGGTTCAATTATCAACCCCGTCTCTTGGTCCCTTAGAGCATCATCATGTCCATACCACAAATACAGTAGAGCAAACGAGAGTTCATCCTATAGCCCACCCCTCAGCAGGCAGCTGTACAGAGAGCCTTACAGATCATCTGCCCTTACCTTGCAGTGTACCTCAATGCCTATGGCACAGGCAGGCGCATTCAGGCGAGCAGAGCCTTGGGGCTAATGAGGAAAGGTCATTAAGGTTTCTAAAAGTGATATTCTCTGACTGACAATGCAAACAGACATACTAAACTAAGAAAGAAAAGAGTGCATCAGATTGAACTGGTTCTGTCACTTATAAAAATGGTGAGCGAAGTTTAACTGCACCGAGACACGCTCAAAGCATGGACAATTTTATACAGCAGCGTTACATGGCCACCAAGGTTGAAGGCTGCCAACCAATCCAAAAGTATCAGCTGGCAAAGGAAGTTCATAATTTCTGAGACATTATTCATCCCTTCCATCTGCGGTGGGGGAGTGGGCGGTACACAATCGCTGCTCCCCGTGCTTCCAGAACTTGCCACTGCCACTGCCCGCCTGCCAGATTATGACTTAAATGTGATCTGGCGGGGTGGTGGCAAGCAGTCTCGTGGTGGTGCCTCTTTCAAAGACGGTGGTGCCTTTGAAAAAGGTAACGCAATAAAACCGCACAGCACGGCATGGACCTGAAAGCCCATGCCGTGCAGGAACAGGTGTGCATGTACACCTGGGGGCACATGTTATGCCCCCTATTTACAGCCATATGTGGAGGAGGCACAGGGAGCCCTGTAGGGCCCCCTTTGTTTCCTTTCCGCCTCAGTGTACATAGCGGAGGAATCTCCATGACACCACCAGTGGAAAGGAAACTCATTAAATGCTTGTCGGGATGCATATTGCAGCCTCCTGACTTCCGCGTCACCACCAGGGAACAGTGGTTCCCTGTTGGCGGTCCCACGGCGGTCAGACCATTCAACTCATAATGGGGCGGTAGGACCACCGATGCAGCGGTGGGTGGATCGCCACTGCTGTGCCCTTGAGGGTCTGGCAGTCCTCAGTCTGCCAGACTCGCAATCGGCGCCTAAAGAGTGGAGCAGAAATCTGACTGAACCATTGCAACAGTTTGTTTTGACCAACAGGTAATGTTTTTTATGAGGTGTATCATGAAAGAACAAATGCAGGATATAATAAATATATTGAACACAAAGGAGCAATGTTAGAAAGAGGTGCTACCACAATTACTTATCATAGTAAACTAAACATCTGAGTCCTGCTTTTTTGAGGGATTGTGTACAGTCAATATTTTTAGTCCAAAGAGGCTCCTCTTTACATCCCACAGCCATCAAAAGTTAGATATTTTTGCCAATCTCTTTTTTATATTATTAATTTGTGATTTTCTAGACATCAGATACTGCTTGTACAGTGCTCCAGAGTGCCTCAAGAAAAAAGGGAAATGTGCTAAAGAGAAAGACTAACACAGAAAGCAGCAAGATAAGAAAAAAAATCATGTAATTTTCTCAGCACCTGGAATGTTGCTGTATCAAACTCACCTTTTCTGCATGGCTACCCAATTTTTTTTGCCTTTACCTGGAACCTATTTTACTGTTTTTAGGACTCTGTGGGTCACATGTATGAAAATATAATTTTGCGATTACCAAATAGCGATTTTGAAGTAATCGCTATTTGGTAACCGCAAAATGTGATGTAAGAAAACAGGCCGGAAATAGCAATTCCCTACTTGCAATTTCTTCAAAATTGCAAATGCAATTAGGGCATTTCTATTTGTAATTGCAACTCCATTTATTACTATGGGTCTCAAGGCCCATAGGTGAGGATGGTCTTGCATTAGCAAATTTGCGATTACCTAATTGATAATCGCCAATTAGGTATTGCAAAGGCAAGGGTGCTGTTGGTCCTGAGGCTCCCCTGAAGCGCCCCTAAAATAAAGAGGTCCAGATGTAAGGCACACACAGGACCTATGGCCATTTGCGTGCTACATGGCACTTTCAAAAATGCTATTTTTTTTTTCAAAGTTAACACATTTTTACCATCAACTTGAACTTGATGGTAATAGCATTTACTAAATGCTCAGTTCGAATTTAGGAAAGGCTTCTTAAAGGTGCATTAGGGATTCGCAAATTGCTATTCGAATTTGCAATTAAGCAATCACTAAAAATTGTGATTACCTAAATTGCGAATTCCAAAGCCTTTCAAATATCAGGAAAGACCATTGTGAATTTGAACACTGCTGAATTTTACAATTCGCTCCGTTTTTTTTAAAGCAAAATAGTTTCATACATCGGGCCCTTTGTGCTTTACCACTGCTAAACATTGTTAAACCTCCCTACACCCCCTCCCTCCCGAAAAATGATGTGTTGTACATTGGCACTTGGGCCTGTTTAACTTCCCTATCAATCCATTATAAATATTGCCTAAAATGTGAATATTGCATGAAAGTTTAATTGTCAGATGTTGCCTGCCTTGTTTATTAACACCGCACACATGTCGGACAAAAGTATATGTCTTCCATGAGCACTGCCCTGCTCTGGCTGGACTGCAGTTTTAGTGCCCTGCAGTAATGCCTGGCTGAAGACAATGGTCTTACTCTGATCCCAGGTAGGGCAGGGGTAGTCCTAATTGCTAGTCACTTAGCAGGGATTAACCATCTCAGATGGGTGTGCGACAGCTAACTAGACAAACGTGCAACTACAATACTCCTTCTTTTCAGTTGAAGATGTCAAAGAAGGGTTCTTCTCTTCACCAGGGGATACTCCTTGCTAGCCTGGCTTCAGTCACAGTAGGGGAGAAAACCAGTTTTGACAATGTCAAGGACCTGAAGATAGCCTTCCCTAGTCGGAACTGGGTTCTGCTATTTTAAAACCGGATATTTATTCACTAAGGCAAAGACGTGCTGCAAAAGGAGGGTGAGATACTGCAAGAAAATGGTTCGTTTTTCCAATCATTGGGCAGTGCAGAGCATATACCAGACACCTACGTCAAGACTCCAACTTAAGAAGAGGACTCACGTTAGGACTCAAGGATTCCTGTGCAAACCAAGGGGCTGGAAGTGCTCTCCAAGGGTCAAGAGGTTGGTCTTTTGTTTGTAGGCTTCAGGGGTACAAAAAAAATGGAAGGACCCCTGATTCTAAGAGGGCTTAGATGGGCCATGTAGTAGACCTGGTGGAGTGAGACCTGGTGCCTAGAGGTCTATCCTGTAGACCCCTAGAGGCTGTAGGACTGACCAGGGGGAACTTTTCTAGCACTTTGAAAAAGTTGGGAATTGGTCATTTATTTCACCTCTGGAGGACTGGGGCACAGCGCTGAGGTTTGCTCAGAGAGGTTGCACCCAAGGCAATAAGGAAAACTAGATTTTTCCGACTCTGAGTTTTCTGCCATGCTGAAAACTGGGTAAGAGCGACCTTGAATGTAAGGTATCTGGCCTTGTGGAGCTCTGCCCATCTATGGCTTGCAGCCGTGCCCCACTGGAGGATTTTAGTTTTCAAAAAAAGTGACTCTGTGCTTATGTAAATTCTTGGACCAAGGGTGAGGCAGCAAATCTATCCGGTCCACAAAGTTACATCCGTGACTATGAAATCTAAGTGTGTCTCAAAAGGAGCTTTTGGTGCCAAATCCAATGTCTTCTACAGGAGGAGGTCAACGAGGAATCTGACTTTGAGTTGTCCTTACTAGACACAGCTTTGGACCTTGCCCTGCTGAAAGAGCTTGACTTATTTTTTAGAGACCAAGTCCAAAGGTAAAATCCTTGACCAAGATGATCTTCTTGATATACCCTACCTTCATTCAGTCGTGGTCAACCTGTAATTGCATTTACATCCTGGTTAATGATGAACAGTAATTTTTGATTGTCATCTTACTTTTTCTTGGTGCTTTTAGCTTTTAAACTTTAATAAAGATCCTATCTGGGTTCCCCTAAAATTGATTTTTGTGACTTTTTGCTTGTTAAATCTTTATTTATTTTTCTCAGTTGCTTTATAAATTTGATTGTGATTTGTTCGTAATTTTGAAATGTGTTTGTGCTGCTTGAACATAACACACTGTTCTCTGGGGACTGCCTGTTGTTTATGTTGTAGCTACCAGGGGACTTAGAACTGTGTTCTGACTTAACTACAGTACCCCTCTCCTAAACCAATAACCCATTCAGGACATCTGCAATCCAGTTCCTGTTGTACAGACCAAGAGTGTAATATCCTTAATATCCTCTACTGAGACTAAATTAATTGCCCTAATGCAAACATCATAAGTTGTTCCACCAGGAGTAGCACCCCACACCATTTTGATGGGTAATTGAAATCACAGTCAAATTAGATAGCCCAACTATTTTGGGCTTATCTGATGGAATAGAAGTGTCTTCAGCTCGCTTCTGTATTTCATGTGGTTTTGTTTTTGTCTAGGGACTAGGGTTCAAGGATTTTGCACCTGGTGGATTTATAGCTACTGTTTGTATCGTTATGCTGTTCGTATGTGCTGTTGGATTTTGCTCCTTCTGATTTTGTATGGCTATCATCACATTTCTAAACGCTCACAAGATGCTATATTTGCAAACCTTCTTTTGGGTTGAAAGTAACACATTTTTCAATGGAGGCTATGCCCACCTTGCAGCATGAATGTGACATACAATAAATCCATCATACTCAATGGCAACATTCCAGATTATACAGGTGTTGTGAGCGACCACTTCAAAATGAAGGTGTCATCATCAATATATTGATAAGAAAAAGATGCAGAGCGCAGTTAAAAGTTAATATCGTATCTGAAACTGTGCCTTCTTCGCAGTGACATATTCTGAACTCCCCTTTGAGTGAACACATGTTCCCTTGTGACCCTTCTCAAGAAATCTGCATGTGTGTGAAATGACAGCCATGCACTTTCATAAATTAATGCATTCACAAAATACCCAGATGAAATGCATCATATCTCAGCTTTCAAAGACAGTTTTGAAATGAGTAACATTGTGCCGAAACTGCATAATTCCCCTACAAAAACACCACACCTGGTTGTACTGCAGACAGCTGTAGTCTGCTCCCTACCTGAATACGGTGAAGCTCTAATTTTTTTTTCTTTTTCATTTTCATGCTGAGCAAATTCACCTAGAGATTCATAAAAAAAATGTGTGTGAGACTATAGTTCAAGAACAAAACGATCATTACTGTACCTCATTCCAGGTAGCCGTCAAACTGAACCCAGCTTTGAAAGTGAGGTGAAGTGAGATTTGATGCTAATTCCGCCATTACCAGTAGGACAATTCCACCGAATGCGAGAGGCGCTGAGTGCGCCGGGCTCTAAACCCCGCTCGCGCTTCAGCGGCTGCAAAACCTGAGAGAAAATAAAGGAAGAGAAACAGGTTGAATCAAACAAGTAGAGCACAGATTGGCTGAATTAGGATTGATTTCAAGATAATGCTGTGTAGGAATCCCCGTTTATTGATCCACGTTAAAGCCCATGCACAGCACTTAAAAAGATAAAGTAAGCAAGGTCAGATAATCAAACCATTTAAATAGTAAAAACAGCAACTGCCACTGTACACGGTTAAAATAAATCCATAATACAAATTGCTTTAGCAGAATGTGGATGAGCAGCTGATCTCCTATTGAACTGGTGTGCCGCTCAGCGACCACACCGGGAACAGATGGAGAGGGATGGCTGCCGATCAATAACCGACTGAGATGTAACAGGGATGGGAAACATGTCAAAGGGAGGGACCCTTTGGAGACGTCACGGTAAAGTCATGGTTTAATGTGACGCTTTCCACACAGTTATGATGCAAGCAACGCCAACTTGTGCATTTACTTCGGCTTAACACGGCACAGGTTGCTGAAGGCAGCACTCAAGCTCAACCTTCCCAGAATAAAATGTATTTGAAAAGCTTACACCACTATTCAACATATCTGGAACACGCTCTGATCCCAGGCAAAGTCAGCAGCGTAATAATGTAGCCTCGCGTTTTGAGTGAATTTCCAACTTTTGAGGAATTCTATAAATCCCTCTTGGGATTTTGAGGGTGTTCGAGATTGCCAAGCGTGCTCACATGCATATCCCTTCCACCACGGAAATATTTCACTGGACTGTTCCGCGTGTAGGAAAGCGATGCTGAAGTTGAACACTGTCATTTCTTTGATTTTTCATGAGAAAATGACGTTTCCCCAGGAACATCCGTTTCCTCTACATCGCCATCAATTTAGGAGGCTGTCCCCCCCCCCTTTGACATCAGTAGATAGATGTACTGCTGCTGTCCTTGACGGGAGCAGATCAACAACCATTTCCAGAATGGGAAACTATTTCTGAAAAGATTCGACACGGCCAACAAACATGCATGTTTACATTTAATGAAATGCCACCGTACTGATAAAGTTTGGAGACTCCCACTATTAATGATTCTGTGAACCAGAAAAAGTTTCTGTGTGTGTAAATATTTAGGTCCGGAGGACATTAAAGATTGTGCGAACGGAGACCAGGAGTTTCACCTGTAAATGTCTATATCTGAATATTTAAATTTCACTTTGATATGGAGGCCGTTTGAAAGTATGATTAAAGTAAGAGAACATTAATTGTAAATGTTTAACATAATTGTACACTATTAGTCGTAAAAAAAGAGACGAAGTCACATTTTTGGGAAGAAAAAAATAACATTGATTTACTACCAAAAGCAACTTTTTGGCATCAATTAATTTATTAAAGTAATACATTTGGGAGAAAAGGTAATATATTTTCAATACGTTGGGCAGAAAGAAAACAGACTAAATTCATGAAAGTAGTGAAACAAATCTACCCTGTTCATGACTTGCAAATGATTGTAACAGAATGTTCCCCTTTGATACACAATAATATTTAATTGCTACAACCTCTGAAATCTTGTTTACCATGATGTCCCCTTTCGGTTAAGTTGATCATCCTGGTCTGATCAGTGTCAGCAAAAGCTCAGGGCTGCTCTTCCAGGAACAACATTGTGAGGACTTAAATGCAGTTCCAGGGAGGATTATTAAACCAAAATCGTTTCAGAGATACTATAAGCGCGGTCAAAAGAATGTGACTTTGGGGCATTGAATGCAACAAATCAAATGTGGTATCAGTGCCTGTGTTTGTGAAACAAATATCCTCCTGGAATGTTTGCTTTCTAAAATGGAGTTACCAGCTTTGAGAACATTAGAGTGACCTGGTTTGTGTTTTGGAAACATTCTTTAAGTCATTAGCAGCAGGGCAATAAGGTCTTAGCCCAAATGGTTTGCTGCTGTGTGAATCTGCCTGCTATGCACTACAGAGGGTGGTGCAACACAGTGCTGCGGACTTTTTATTTTTTAAATGCGCAGGTTTAAGCCCCAAATTATTTGAGTGAAATAGTAATTTCAATGATGCATTTGTTCGTAACTGATGAACTAATGATGTTGCACTTAAAATGATTTAATTATCGCATTTAGAAGGGTGATTAATAATGTACTATAGGTATGCCACATTTTGTGTACAAGACCTAATTTATTTAAAATGGAGGCTGGTTTCTGGTGTTCTGCTCATCTTGATCCAGCTCATTACCCCCTCCCAATCAGGAACCAGCTGCTCTCATCACAGCTTCTGCGTAGCACAGAGCACTGTAAGAGAGCTGCTGTATTAGAAAGCATATATTGTGAATACAACTTTCTGTCGTGTACCTGATGTAGCCTTTTTAAGAATTTATGCTAGAAGTTTTGATACAGGCATGCAGAAGAATATAATTCTGTGAACTATAGTTTAAGAAATGTTTCATATTATGTTGTAAATCTTTGGAGTTCAGTTGGGAGGAAGGAAGCAGAAGATTTCTCTAACCTTAAGAAATGGGTTAGTGTTAAGCATCTTAAGAAATGGGTTAGTGTTAAGAACCTTTTAGAAATTGTTTTTAATTTGCCAATGCAACCGAACCATGATCATACCATGTTGAATTTACACTTTTATTAATTGATATGCCTACATTAAGAATAAAAATCCTTGCTTTAGAAGGATCTGGGGTTAATTTTCATTTCCCTCCTTAGACTCTCTCCGATTGTTTCTATATTTTCCTCAATTAGAATGCTGTCATTAGTTTTTATGAGCTTGGCACTTAACATTTTGAGAGATTGAATTGAGTAGCAAGTGATTTTTTCATGATGTAAGATTCTGTTTCTGCATCTGAGACTTTATGGCAAAATATGTTTTTTCTCTGTAATACCTGCTGATCTGAGATCCCCTCCGAAAGTATCCAAGGAAGTAAGAAACCCCAGAATTACAATGGACTTTAAACTATGAATAAATGCGCAAGGAAATGCCCAAGTGCATAAATTATCAAGAGTAAATTTCATTATGATATAAAGCTCTGCATCCTACTATCACACTACTAGGATTTCCACACAAGGTCCAAGCTACTATTTCTCTTGTACTATCTAAACATGATTACTCCAATGGTCTCTACCAAAAATTAAAAACTCTGCTGCCAGACTGCTCCTACATATAAAGCCACAATCCCACATCTCCCCTGCCTTAAGGGCCCTATTTTGGTTACTAGTTGCCAGATGACTCAGGGGCATATGTACAAGTAGTTAACGCCCCATTAGCGTCACTTTTCAGACTGTTTTGCAGCAAGATTTTTATCGCCATTTGTACAAGCTGTCGTTAACATCTGTTAGCGGCAGTTTTCTGGTAAAAACGTCCATAGAAAAGATCGCCACTTCTGTTAGTGATAATGACATACAAGGGAGGCGTTCCCGGGCAAAAACGGCAGCTAAACCCCCTTTGCGATATGTACAAGGGAATTCTTGAAGGTAGGTGGAACAAAAAAACTGCCTCTAACTGCAGTTAGAGGCAGTTTTTTAAGACCAGAAAATAGCTGGTCTTAAAAATGGAGATAACACTTGGGGCTTCATTTCAGCAGGTTTTGGCACTGCAAGCAATGGTGCTGCACTGCCCTGTGACAAAACTACAGGGAAGGACTGTGTGCAATCTGTAAGATAGTGCACATTCCTGGGCCTCACTGATGAAAAGTGTTGCAGTGCTGCAACAAGACAGCGTTGCAAAACTTTCCCCTACCCCCTTCTTGCGACACCACGGATGCGCTGTATTCAATGGACAATGCTCTATGACGCAAGTAATGACAGATACGTCTGGAATCCTGGCGTATCTCTCTGCGCTAAAGTCACACATTGCTACAGTTGTGTCACAACCAAAATGCAACTCCAGCAATTCATGGGGGCAGCCTATCCCTGTGGCACTGCGTCACCCTTACGCCTGCCATCATTCAGGCGTAAGGTACTGACGCAGTGCGGTTCTCGAGGGGTGCCTGGGTGTCAGCGCAGTTGGTGATCCATCAGTGTCAGTTGCATGCTGCGATGTCATAGTCTGTAAGCGTTGGCGGAGTGGTGGTGCTGAGGGAGTTGACGAGACGTACTTACATGGCCTTGATCCAGCTGCGAAAGGGGATAATGGTGTACAGTGGGCATGGTAAAGACGTGATGTATACAATGATGGTCAGTCAAGGAGAGTCCGGGTGTGTGGCTGTAGTTGAAGGTCCCACTAACGGAGGAGACATGCTTGACCGTGTGTCCTGCTATGTGGCTTGCTGCAATGACTAGCTGCTTGAGTCTGATGTTGGGGAGCTACCCCAGGAGGGGGTGGTGTTCTGGTTACTGGGGTTATCCAGGTGAAACTTGAGTTTGCCTAGTAGGTTGTCGTCGGTGGATGGGAGAGCCTGGTGTCCAATGAGGTCAACAAGGGTATCGGAGAAAGGGTGTCCATGGCCTGTGGGGCCTGAAGATGAGGGTGGCACAGAGGATTGAGTTGTGGTTTTCTCCGGATCTGGAAGTTGAGATGTTCTATGGTCACGTTGAGTCATTAGTGTGCGTGGTTAATTGGAGTGTGCTTCTGTAGGTGATGGCAATGCCTCCTCCTGAATGGTCAGGGTGATCCTTGCAGGTGATTTAGTAGCCATCAGTGATGGTGATAGGGATGTCCGGTCCGGAGCAGATGATGTGGCGTCCAGGGTTGATGGTGAGGAGGGTGCGGGCGCCGTGGGGGTGGAGTATCTGAGAAGAAGGGTACTTGGTGCTAAGCGCGGCCCAGGGGCAGACGGGCTTGCCTATGGTTTGCCTATGGCACGGGATACATCCATTACAACGCATGCATTATGTAATGCCTTTACAATGCAAATCCAACAACGCAGGTGCCCTTACATCGCATTCCATTACAACGCATTGTGAGGTCAGTAATGGGGTATTTTTAAGTTTTAGGGTGGGTATGGGTTTCGGGTGTCGGAGATGAAATGTGGGGTGTATTATGGGGTAACATTTGAAATTTGGGTTGTGTTTTAGGGTCAATCATGAACATTGGGGTGTGCATTTGGGTCAAACATGATTTTTATGGTGTGCTTTGGGGGTTCAAAGAGGAATTTTAGGGTTCAGGGTTTGCTTTGGGGTGCAAGGGTTAGTTTAAGGGGTGCACTCACTGCAGTGGAAATAGTTATAATTATATCTTTGAAATCCAACACCTTCCCTACTTTTGCAATATGCCTAGTAATGGAATGCAATATAATGGTATGCGATGTAACTCCTTATATACCTTTGGCACACCAGTGGTACGCCCGCTGCCGATGGCCGCACAGCAGCAGCCATTGAGAAGTGCTATAGGGGGACTAGACAGTTGGGAGGGGGGAAACAATGGAAAGAACACTGGATCAATCAGGCGTTTGTTAAAGCGCGACTACTCACACGCAAGGGTCTTAAGGCGCTGGGGGGAGTTAGCAGGTCTTGCGAAGATGGGGAGCGATGTTGTCTGTCTGTGGTGGAGCAGAAGGGCGTTCCAGGCTCTGACCGCGAGGAAGGAGAAGGAGCGGCCTCCCGATCTGGTCTTTCTGGTGTGGGGACCACAGCATAGGAGATCTGGGCTGATCGTAGGGTCCTCTGGGGTGTGTGGATTTTGAGTTGGCTGTTCAGGTATGCTGGTTCGGTGTCGTGGAGGGCCTTGTGGGTGTGGGAGAGCATCTTGAAAGTGACTCTAGCTTAGATGGGGAGCCAGTCGAGTGTGCGCAGGTGCTGGGAGATGTAGCAGTGTCTTGGCAGGTCGAGGACCAGTCTTGCGATGACGTTCTTGATGTTCTGTAGCTTGTGTGTGAGTGTGAGGTTTTTGTTTATTCGGGTGTAGAGTGTGTTGCCGTAGTTGAGTCTGCTGGTAATCAGTGCCTGAGTGACAGTCTTCCTGTGTTTGAGGGGGATCCATTTGAAGGTCTTACATAGGAGGTGGAGGGTGTGGAAGCAGGAAGACGAAACTGAGTTGATCTGGGAGTCCATTTAGAGCTCAGAGTCCAGGATGATTCCCAGGTTGCATGCGTGGTCCGTGGGGGTGGGCGGGCTTCTGAGGGCTGGAGGCCACCAGGCATCCGGGTTTGGGCCCATGATGAGTACTTCTGTTTTGTTGGTGTTTAGTTGTAGGCAGCTGTTTTTCATCCATTTGGCGACTGCTTCCATGTCGTCTCAAAAGTTGCTTCTGGCGGTATTGGGTTCATTGGATAGGGAGAGGATGAGTTGGGTGTTGTCTGCATATGACACAATGTTGAGTCCGTAGCTTCTGACGATGGAGGCGAGCAGAGCCATGTAGATGTTGAAGAGCTTAGGGCTGAGGGATGCCCCTGTGGGACGCCACAGGTGGTTGGTGTAGGGTCCCAGAGAAAATGGGGGAGTCTGACCCGCTGCATTCTGCTGGAGAGAAAGGAGCGGATCCAAGCAAGGGCACTGTCTTGGAGCCCTGTGTTGCGGAGTCTGCGTATTAGGGTGCGGTGAGAGACTGTATCGAACGCCACTGAGAAGTCGAGGAAGATGAGGGCTGCTGTTTCTCTTTAGGGTGTGGATGTCATCTGTTGCGGCGAGGAGGGTGGTTTCCTTACTGTGTTTTTTTCTGAGAGTGATGGGGCGTGGACTCGGGGGGGGGGGGTTTGTGTGAGCGGGTATTGGAAATATTTAAATGAGAGAAATCTTACTTTGAGGCCGGGTCTCATGTCTTCATTGCTCCTCTTCTCCTGAGTCTGCTTCCAGGAACAGGAAGTGGGCCGGCAGCCCCCCCCCAAGCCAATCACAATGCTGCAATGCAGCATTGGGATTGGTCATTGGTGCCGGGATGAGGCATTCAGCCAGGGGGTGAAGGTATGGGCATGTTCTCCATGCAGGCTGTAATGCAGCCTGCATTACAAACAGAACAGTGCGCATGACTGCTTTGGGCTGCCTTAGCGGACCGGCCAAACAGTCACTGTGCACTTGAGTGGGCATGCCACTCCGTCCCTGCCCTGCTCTGTGAGTAGATCAGACCTACCCACCCTCCCGCCTGCAAAGGAAACATGGCACGATTACATCAGGATGTTACCATCATGTGATGGTTGTTCCTCTTCTTGCACTGCTTGAAAACAGTGGGGTGACGCTCTTCTGCCATTGCGGATGAGCCGACACTGGGGGGGCATCATCTACAGGTGCTAGGCTTGGACGACTTGACCCCCGGGGCTCCTCCGCTACGTCCCCCACCTTCTCCTTACCTTGACATTGACTGTGAGGCAATCCACTAAACTCTCTACAAATCTGTGACTCAGCCAGCAGTAGCCTCAGCCAGGTGGGATTTCACAAGCCTGGGTACAGTGTACAGCAGTCAACGCCAAGTCCGCTGGTGAACCTCCCAATGCAGTTGATGCTGCAGGGCCCCCTTAGGCGTGAAGTTGCAGCGCTCCCGCCACACATATTCAGCGCAGCTCAAAGGCCTCACCCTTCCCGGCGTCCGGCCAGTGCAACATCATCTGGCCTGTGAAGCAGAGAGGCGCCGCTCACCGTTGGTAATCCCCTCTGTGCACCCCAGTGTAGTGGTGGATCATAGTATGTGATGCAGACCTCCCTACATTGGTGCGCAGGAGCGCCTTTACCATTCACTCGCTTCAAGGGACTCAAGGCGTTCTTCTCACACAGGTCAGCAACATGTCTCCTTGTGACCTGCCAGACTTCTCCATCAGGTGCAGGCGATCGCCACACCTCAATGTCTACCACCACGGCTCATTGACTCCACAGCTCCTCCGCATCCCACTCCAGGCTCCAGACGCAGGTCCAGAGAGGCATCCAGGCTCGAGACGCAGGTCGAGCGAGGCATCCAGGCTCCAGACACTGGTCCAGCGAGGCATCCAGACTCCAGACGGAGGTCCAGGAGGCATCCAGGTTCCAGGCCCAAGTCCTGTGAGGCATCCAGTCTCCAGGCGCAGGTTCTGCGAGGCATCCAGGCTCTCATCCTGGTCATCCTGGATGTTGGGTGGCGTGAGGGGGTTGTTGATGTGTGCTGCACTGGGCCCTGACTGCTCCATCCTGTATTCCATTGTTTTTTTGCCTATTTTCTGTTGGAGGTCGACTGATAGGCTATTTTTTCCAATAGAGGCAAAAAAAACTCACGTTGGTCTGACTAACATGCGTTTTTTGCCACTGATGGGCCTTTTGTTAGTTTTCGCCCGCTAATGCCGGAATTCCTATCGCCAGAATTTCGATTGCCATCATGCTAATGTTAGTGGCAGTTTTTGCCTTCAATGTCTGAAGCAATCGCCATTGAGCAATGCCTTGTGCATACATACTTCCCTAACATGGCGATAGGTTTCAGCGGCACACAGCGGTAAGAAAACTCCCGCTAATTAACGTTAGCAATAGTTTTCACCAGTCCTTGTACATATGGCCCTCACTTTCAAGCTGCTGTGTATCACCCACAATGCAATACATGGATCAAGACCACTTTTCATCAAGAAATAAAGCACAACATACATCTGTTCCAGATTGGCGCCCCAGCTCAAAATCCCAGCATATAAGAAGCAAACCATGGGTAGAATATTTTTGTCTGTTCAAGAAGCCAAACTATGGAATACATACCCCCAAACATAAGATCCAGAGATTATCGTCTTATCTTCAGAACAGTTCTCAATTGCTGGCTCTTCCCTAAATGACCACCATATTCAAAATATGAATGTAAAGCTGTAGTATGCTCAAGGCACCAATGGTGCATATACATGCATTTGTGTACATGTAAACTTTGATTATATATATGTATTCAGATATATAAATTTCTTTGTACAAATGCAATTATTAGTTATGTTTAAAAAAAGAAAAAAATATGTATATAAATATACTTTCGTATATTTCTGCATTGAGAGCCTGGGATTCACGTCTGAGTATAGGCACAGGGTCAGAGCTGATTTGCATATAGCCAGTGTCTAACCCAGGGTGGTGTGGAGTGCAAAAAAACGATTGGTTTAGGCCCAGATCCTTGTACTGGGGTGAATGTATGACATTGTTCTACATTCTGTCCATCAACTGTGTTTTTTGCAATTTTCACCCCGAGTGTGCTGGGTATACTCAGACGTGAGTCCCAGGCTCTCCATGCCACTGGAGTCAAGCTATCCAGGCTGATGAAGGCTGATAGCCAGAAACCGGTCCTTGGATGCTTGATTCCGGTCTGGGAAAGGCATGGCTTGGTAGTTCGGACTGGACTGTTCCCATGAGGCACAGGGTCAGAGCTGATTTTCATATAGCCAGTGTCTAACCCAGGGTGGTGTGGAGTGCAAAAAAAACGATGGATTTAGGCCCAGATCCTTGTACTGGGGTGAATGTATGACATTGTTCTACATTCTGTCCATCAACTGTGTTTTTTGCAATTTTCACCCCGAGTGTGCTGGGTATACTCAGACGTGAGTCCCAGGCTCTCCACACCACTGGAGTCAAGCTATCCAGGCTGATGAAGGCTGATAGCCAGAAACCGATCCTTGGATGCTTGATTCCGGTCTGGGAAAGGCATGGCTTGGTAGTTCGGACTGGACTGTTCCTATGAGGCACAGGGTCAGAGCTGATTTGCATATAGCCAGTGTCTAACCCAGGGTAGTGTGGAGTTCAAAAAAACGATGGATTTAGGCCCAGATCCTTGTACTGGGGTGAATGTATGACATTGTTCTACATTCTGTCCATCAACTGTGTTTTTTGCAATTTTCACCCCGAGTGTGCTGGGTATACTCAGACGTGAGTCCCAGGCTCTCCACACCACTGGAGTCAAGCTATCCAGGCTGATGAAGGCTGATAGCCAGAAACCGGTCCTTGGATGCTTGATTCCGGTCTGGGAAAGGCATGGCTTGGTAGTTCGGACTGGACTGTTCCCATGAGGCACAGGGTCAGAGCTGATTTGCATATAGCCAGTGTCTAACCCAGGGTGGTGTGGAGTGCAAAAAAAACGATGGATTTAGGCCCAGATCCTTGTACTGGGGTGAATGTATGACATTGTTCTACATTCTGTCCATCAACTGTGTTTTTTGCAATTTTCACCCCGAGTGTGCTGGGTATACTCAGACGTGAGTCCCAGGCTCTCCACACCACTGGAGTCAAGCTATCCAGGCTGATGAAGGCTGATAGCCAGAAACCGGTCCTTGGATGCTTGATTCCGGTCTGGGAAAGGCATGGCTTGGTAGTTCGGACTGGACTGTTCCCATGAGGCACAGGGTCAGAGCTGATTTGCATATAGCCAGTGTTTAACCCAGGGTGGTGTGGAGTGCAAAAAAACGATGGATTTAGGCCCAGATCCTTGTACTGGGGTGAATGTATGACATTGTTCTACATTCTGTCCATCAACTGTGTTTTTTACATAAATGATAAGAGTCACAGAGCTGAACTGCCTAAGGTACATTTTGAAGCTCATATGATATTGGGGTCCTGGAGATTATTGGAGTTTGCTTCCCACAGCGGCACACTCCCAAAGTTAAGAAAGTAAAGCGCAAATCAATAATCCCTTGTAAGCTTGGGTCGAAGGATACAGCAACAACAACACATGCAAACAAGGAGATCATTCAAAGACACATAAAAAGTTCTTATAAGACAGGATTAAACATTCATAACTCATTCACTTCATGTTATGATTGCATGTTAACTCAATTAAATGAAGGAAAATATATACCGAGGCCTACATGTAAAATAAGACAGTTGTAAGAAATTGGGTATTGGTTCAGGGGGCTGAAACTCTACTGAAGCAACAACCACAATCCTTGTCAGGTGAACCACAAAAGTCACAAAATTAACCTATGCTTAACTCTCTGATAGATTGGCTTAACTTATAGGCACTATGTATGTATTTATGTAGGACACAAAAAGTAATACAGTGAAAAAACAATAAACCAATTTAGAAAATATGATATATTTTAATAAATTACACCAAAATGAATTAAATACAATCAGTAGAATTCTTAGTATGAAAATGTGCCTAAATGATTAAAGTTTGGGGCTCTGTTTGGGTGAGACTGGGGCAAATTCAAAAGTTAAGGCTGACCACGATGGAGCACGGTTTGGATGCAAGTGGTGGAATGGGCCTGGTCTCGGGTAACCTTCAGATTTAGAATTTGTTTTGCAGAAATGTCCAGGAGAAAGAGTTCAGCTTCAGTGGTAATAGGAAGTAGGCTGTGCCAGAGGAAGAGTCGTCATAACTGGGGGACTCTGGAGGAAGTCTGTTTGAAGCCTTCAATGTTGGAGGGAAACGGCTGGATTTCCAGGCCTAGGAAACCTGTAGCTGTTGAGCACAGTGAACATTTTCACCTTTGAACTTGGACAACATTTTGGAAGTAGAAAACCTTTAGCGAGATGTAGCTGCTTGCTGTAGATGAAGATGGCCCCACAAAGCCCGATATCACCACTGAGAGGTCCCACTAATCAGGATTTGCTGCTGCGGAGAAGAATGTAGGAAGAGCTACAGCAAAGTGAGGCCAACCGATTGTGCTTCTTGGGTGAATTGGCTGGCAGGTCTTTTTTTGGTTCTACAGGCATTTTTTCATGGCATTTCTTCTAAGTCCCATGTTTTAGGGTAAGGCAGGAGCACTACATCCAACAACACTTCCAATGATCCATGACCTGGGGACACCACTTGGGCCACTCAAGCGGAGAACAAGTGCAGGGTTCAATTACCCTGGAGCTTGTTATGTTGCTGTAGCTCACACAGGAGGCCAGCCGATTAGCACTTGGAGTCACTTCTGTTGGTCCTGGGTTCACAAAGATGGTCCAGTTCTCCTTCAACCAACAAGGCAAGCCTTCAAGCAACATGTTGGTCCTTTGGGGAGAAAGGCAAGCTTCGTGCAGCAGGGAAGTCATCTGGTAGCAGCAGGGCTCTGTGAACAAGACAGTCTTTCTGAAGTCTTCCACAGGTCCAGGAGTATATTGGAGGGGCGTTCTGAGGGTCCAATATTTATACCTGGTACCAGCCTTTGAAGTGAAGGAATTTCCTATGCTACCCCCCACATCTAGTTCTGGAAAGTTCTTCTCTTCCCCTGACAAGGCTCCAAGAAGTTGGGTTGACTAAAGGCTTCCTTTGTATGTGTATTGGAGGAAAACCTTTGAAGTGTAAGTGGGGTAGGGAAAAGCTCTGTCCCCAGGCACCCTGGCAGGATGGCCTCTAGTCCCCTTTTGTCTGTGAGGAATACACAAAGTCCATCTGCTAAGCCATATTCAGGTGTGTCCCAGGACACTGAAAGCATGCACCAATTGGTTAGGACAAGTATATTGCAACATTATTGAAGTGGCATTTCCAGAATTGCAACTTAAAATCCGACTTTAGTATCAAAGAGGGTTTTAAAATGCAAGTCATTTAAGTAGAAACAACATCCCTAGCTGTTCCCAATCAAAAGGTAGCACTATCAAATGTAATAAGATAACCCAATGCTACCCTATGGGAGAGATAGGCCTTATAGTAGTGAAAATCGACTTTAGGAGTTATGCGCTACCAGGACATGTAAAACATAATAAAACATGTCCTACTTTTTAAATATAATGCACCTTGCCTATGTGCCTTTAGGGACTATATAATGGGCGACTTATTTGTATTAGAAAGGAAGGTTTAGGCCAGGTGGAATTGGCAGCTTGAAACTACACTACAGGCTGCAATGGCAGGCCTGAAAACATGTTTTGAAGTGCTACTGTAGTAGGAGCGCTGTAGGCCCTCTAGTAGTCTTTTTTTTACAAGCCCTGTGTACATGCAGTACCATATATTAGGAATTTATAAGTAAATGAAATGCGCCAATCAGGTGTAGGCCAAATGTAGCATTTTTTTGCAGATCGCAGCACAAGCATTTTAGCACTGGTTAGTAGTGGAAAAGTTCACAGAGTCCTAATACCAACAAAAGCAAATTGACAAAATAGAAGTAAAGGCAACACGTTTGGGGAAACAACAGTTTATTAATTTCAACACATTTTAACAAATAACACCGACCAGTAAAATCGCATGACCTATTTCCAACCCAGAAGATGATTTTCAAGCATGCAACACTCAGATGACCCTCAATAAATTCAGTTAATTGAACAAGGGTCAGGTAAATACTGGCTCACCCCTGCCAAACCCCAGCCCATTAGAAGCGAGTAATCCTTTGGAAAAGAAATCCGCAGATGAAACCTATTTAATTAAAGCAGTTTTTAGTTGGCAAGTAATAGAAACACGTCAATGTTTTTGGTCTTTTTGAATAATTAATAATTAAGTGAGTCCATCCTCAGGACCATGCTTAGATGATAATTAAACAACCCATGTAGTACTGTCCATAGAATACTTCAGATATCAGGGTGAAGCTATCCGATTACAAAAGTGGTCATCCAAAGCCACCAATCTATTCTCACTTGTGATCAAGAATGAATTAAGTGAACACACGCCAGCAGGCAATGCTCAGGAATCAGCACAGATTTTTTAGCAATCGCGAAGATGTTTATTCACACCATGTTTGCTTTGCCTGCTGTTGCTGTACGCTCCTTTAGTGAATCTAAGCCATTTAAACAGAGTAGGTGTTATGGCCCAAACACCCAATGGCACCTGAACAGTTTGTGGTATTTGTGGATCTTGTACAAGAACGGTTCTGTTGGACACCTGGGATTGATGCAGTGGACATTAGAACATTATAGAATGTTTAGAGCTCCTTTGATGACAATGTAGTGACTCTGACCAGTATTGGCTGATAAAGGCCCTAAGCTCCAATATCCCAACATTTGATTTTCTGTTTCTCCCTTTTTAATTAAGGACATTCTGCCCTCAATGAGTGAATGGAGGCTTAGGCCTATAACTTTCAATAACCAGTATCACCATTAGCAGTAGGCTATAATGCTATATTATACTGGTCACCCAGGGCTACCAATCCACTCATCTTTTCTTTCTGAATTTTCTGACAGACGCTGTCAGGCATGCAATACAGACACGAACCATGCACCCACTGTTTGAACATGCTGCAGGTCTGTGCTGTCATTCAAACTGTGTTTGCGAGTATAAGAAGTGCCACTGAAAAACATGTCAGTGCACAGTGCGATCAGAATGGAGAAGCTACATAATTAAGTGCCACTTTACTGGTAGTGGTGAAGTATCTGTGCCTGTTTTTCTGTGTTTGTGTAATAGACCATCCCTGGTCTACTGGTGGCTAGTCTTGGTGTACATTTCAGCATCCTTGGCTTTAAGGTGGTCACCCACAAAATACAACTAGCTATTTTTTGCATACTATGGTGGCCATTGCTTCTTTATAATTAGGTCAGAAGTTCCATCAGAAGTGTTTTTTGTTTCGTTAATAAAAGGGGTGCTATTTGAAAAATCATCACAAAGCTTTGCAATATATAAGTTCATCCACCTTAGCTCCTACCTGTGGGAGCCAAGAAAAAGGGGGGTCCCCAAGCATTGATTTCCCATGCTAATTTCCATTCCATAGGAAACTTCTGTTGCAGCTACAGAAAACATAGCTGAACAGAATTACGCCAATTTTGTCAAAAAGTTAGAACTTTTATACAAAAGCTTACTCTTTTGTGATTTGGTGGAAATCTGTCAGCTGTTTTCAAGAAATTTGCATTCAAAGAGTGGCTGAAAGGTCATGAAGGGATTAGAAATAGGGTCATGATGGGCTTTTATTGCCCACTTTCAAAGGGACTAGTCAAACCTGATTAGCTGGCCACAACCTGAACACTATGTCTTGGTTGCCATTACAGTACTCAGGGACATGGTCCCTGCATCTTGAAAATGTATTAAAAAAATATAAGGGGGCAGGGTGAGCACATTCTGACCCTAAGGGGAATGTGAGTCTCTTTTGTTCGTGGCATTATACTAATATCAGTGTTTTCTAAAGTTATTTTACCCTGTGAAAAATATGCTGACTCTGTTGGGATTTGATGAACCATTGTTAGACCTGACATACCTGTTGTGGTGTTGCCCTGACATTGAGGTAATGGACATTCCAGTAAAATAAAGCCTTTTTAATTATCTCAGTGAACCCTTGAGGCTATTTACCACAATGCTTTGAGGGCATTCACTCAGTGCTGGTCGCTATACCACCAAATTGCAGCTCAATGGTGTTTTATGGTGCAGATCAGATTACAATTGATTGTGCATACCCCTCTCCAACCTATAATTGACTCAGTCAAGCTAGTGTTTTTTTTCTTCTGATTCTTAATGTCCTGCAATGTTTTGCAAAATGATATACATTATATTTGAGTTGTGACATTTTTTGATGTCTTTGTATATATTGGATGTTTTTGTATATACCTTTCAAGTCTCTCTTTTTGTGAAATAATTTTTGTCTAAATAAGGTCCAACAAAAATAGAAAATATATAAAAAATAAAATCCAAAATAAAAAGAAGTGTTCATAAGAAACTAGACTAAAAGATTGGTCTTTCCGAATTGAGGATTGGTACTCAATTAGTAGAAAATATTGAATTGAAGTGCAGTACTGGCATCTTTTTGTTGATTCCTGCAATGCTATCAGCATAGTATCCCTCTTCGATCAGCCACACAAAAAAATGAGGACAATCCCGATAATAGATTTCATTTGGAAGTAGGGCCTGAAGGTCATGTCCACTCCAAATTCTTTACCAGCAGTCTTACCTCGAATTGACAAAAAGTACAAGGCGCCCATTACATCACCTGCATGCCTTATCGGACAAGCTAAAACAGAGTCCGCTGTCACTCAAGCGGCTCAGAATAAGGCTAGAAACCCATCCTCACAAGTGAGCGCCTCACCTGACAGAGATGGAAGACGTCTCGACTCCATCGGGGAAAAAGGTGTCAACTATAGCTGCGACTACTCTCCGAGCAGCAAATTCCCTAGCAATCCTAGGGAGATGTGGTAGACAGATGTGGTCAGACATATCTTCATATCTCGAAAAGCTTCCAGAACCGGAGAGGTCAGAAGCAAAGAAGGTGTTACATGAAGAGGAGTGCGTCTCTGCAGAGATGTTTGACGCAGCTGTGGATGTGGCAACCACAGGCTTCCAACAGTTGGCGGGCGCAGCAGTCTTAAGGAGACAAGGTTGGCTGAAGTCAACCTCCTTCCGGCAAGAAGTCCAGGCAAAAATAATAGATATGCCTTATGATGGAGAACATCTATTTGGCCAGCACATTGATGAGGCTTTGCAGGCCATAAAGAAAGATACAGTCACCGCAAGGTCGCTGGGAAACCTGCAATTTCGCAAATCATCTTTCCGTGGCACCAAAGGACGTGGGCCCTATTTAAAATAGAGGAGGATATTCTCAGCAGGGCTCGTACTATTCATCACAAGGTAACCAGCGATATCAACCGTATGAACGGATCACTGACATAATATCGAGGGACATACCTAAAATATCGGCGACAAAATATCGACAGACAGAATATCGACTTTGTATCTACAAACAAGGAAGTACAAAAATGTTGAGTAAAAAATATCGTTTACTAAAATATAGTTTGTAAAAATATCGACTTTAGTAAAAACAATGTTAAATTAAATTAACATTAAAATTATTTAGTAAAATATACTTATAAATACTTAAATTAACTTATAATAATTAAAGAATTAATTAAAGTTATAATTTTTTTTTACAATCATATTTGTTAAAACATATATATATATATAGTAACATAATATAATTAAAAAATATCCAATATTATGACCGTAGGATAGCGGAAGTGTACAATTACTATTCCCACTCCGGAGAGTGCAACAGTAGGGAAAGCGTTGGGTAGCGTGGGGGTCAAAATTACTATTCCCACTCCAGACAGTGCAGCAGTAGGGAAAGCATTGGATAGCGTAGGGGTAAAAATAACTATTCCCACTTCAGAGAGTGCAAAAGTAGGGAAAGCGTTGGATAGCGTATGGGTAAAAATTACTATTCCCACTCCAAAGAGTGCAACAGTAGGGAAAGCGTTGGATAGTGTAGGGGTAAAAATTACTATTCCCACTCCACATAATGCAACAGTAGGGAAAGCGTTGGATAGCATAGGGGTAAAAATAACTATTCCCACTCCAGAGAGTGGAACAGTAGGGAAAGCGTTGGATAGCGTAGGGGTAAAAATTACTATTCCCACTCCAGAGAGTGCAACAGTAGGGAAAGCGTTGGATAGCGTAGGGGTAAAAATTACTATTCCCACTCCAGACAGTGCAGCAGTAGGGAAAGCGTTGGATAGCGTAGGGGTAAAAATTACTATTCACACTCCAGAGAGTGCAACAGTAGGGAAAGCGTTGGATAGCGTAGGGGTAAAAGTTACTATTCCAACTCCAGAGAGTGCAACAGTAGGGAAAGCGTTGGATAGCGTAGGGGTAAAAATTACTATTCCCACTCCAGACAGTGCAGCAGTAGGGAAAGCGTTGGATAGCGTAGGGGTAAAAATTACTATTCACACTCCAGAGAGTGCAACAGTAGGGAAAGCGTTGGATAGCGTAGTGGTAAAAATTACTATTCCCACTCCAAAGAGTGCAATAGTAGGGAAAGTAGATACTTCATATGTTATTTAAAAAAATATATATATTAATATCTATAAAAAAAATTATTAAAAGTAATGATCAATTTAATATAATATAAAAATTAATTATTTCCAAATACTAATTTAATTTAATCATTACAATTAGTTATCTAGTAATACTAATTAATTACAAATTAATAATTAATTAATTTGTAATTAAAAACTTACTTAACAATTAAAATCTAATAAATACCCCAAAAAAATTATATATGTAAATAGTTATAATTAAATTACTTCCCACCCTATTCCCCAATAAACCCACAACCTACTACATAACATAAATTTGTTAAATTAACATATTTATTAATTAATAAATAAAATAAAATGAATTGGCAATTAAAATGTAATTAATTACAAAATAAACATTAATTAACAATTATTTATAAACAAATACCAATAAATAAATTTACATATTTAATTAATTAGAAATAAATTACTTCCCACCCTATTCCCCTATAAACCCACCACCCGCTACAGAATTAAATTACGCAAAATTTAAATAACATTAAATTCATCAATTAAATTACATTATAACATAAATAAACACTTTTAACACATAAAATACACTATAAAAAGTTCGATATTATTAAATTTTCGATATTTTTATTAACCTATATTATGTTCTTTGATATTTTGACTATCTATATTTTAAATTTCGATATTACATTACTTACCTTCAAAATGATATTTTTGATGTCTATATTCTGTCCATTCGATATTCTGTCCAGCCTATATTTTGTACTCGATATTATGTTCATTCGATATTTTGTAGTCGATATTTTGTCTGTTTACCGTATAAACAACAGACATACGGACAGCAAAGCAACAACTTTTCGAAAATCCTCCTATCGGGCACGAGATTCTGCCTAAAGGCACTGAGAACTGCCACCTGCCGCCACCGATGCCAGTACCAAAGTCAAAAGTTGGAAGAAGAATATCCCATTACTTATGAAATTGGTCCAAGATTACTACGGACAAGTGGGTCCTGGATGTAGTAGCCAGAGGACACGCTTTGAAATTTGTCAAAATCCCTCCACATTCACCTCCAAAGGTCCACCACCAGCTCACCTCAAAGAGCTTCTGTCCCAAATAAATATAATGATTCGGAAAGGGGCAATCGAGAAGGTTCCTGAAATACAGAGAAGAAGAGGTTTCTATTCGAGGTTCTTCCTCCTACGAAAGAAAACCGGAGAGTGGCAACCCATTCTCGACCTACGCGTCCTCAAAAAATACCTAAAGAAGATGTCCTTCCGGATGTTAACACTTCAAGAAATCCTCCAGCTTCTTTCCCAAGGCGATCACATGGCTACCCTAGATCTTCAAGATGCCTACTTTCATGTGCCCATTCTCCCCAGGCACAGAAAATTCCTGAGGTTCAGAGTGGCTGGCAGGGACTTTCAATTAAAAGTTCTCCCTTTTGGGCTTAGTTCAGCGCCCCGAGTATTCACAAAGGTATTAGCCCCAGTGGCGGCACATCTTCGCTTGGAAGGCATTCAAATCTTCCCGTATTTAGATGATTGCCTTATCAAGGCCAGTTCTCTAAGAGCAGCAAGAGTACATGTCCAAAGATGCCTCTCGCTATTCCAGTCTCTGGGACTTTCAATCAGTTTCAAGAAATCCCATCTTGTTCCGTCGCAAAGGATATCTGTTAGAAACGGGACCCTGGCCGGCCAAGACTCGCGTCGAGGTCAGTCAGGGATCACCATTTCTAAAGTCAGGGCAAGGGAGTCACACACCAAGATAACCCTTACTCGCCCTCTAGGTAACGTGGCGCGAGCAGCAAGGCTAAACTTGGAGGCTATGTAGGTTAAGTGTTTGCGCGCGCACCCAGCAACAACACCCAAGGCCCTCCGCAAAGGAAACTCCACACAAGGTTATATAAAAATAGCCTTTGTATTATATCAAAAACACATTAGATAACACATACATATTGTTACACTGTGCCAACAGGCACGGGCAGAATTTACAGGGGGGATATTTACAAGACAGGGCCACCTGGACCACTGTCAGGAATCATCACTTTTTAGGAATAGTAATTAGCACATAGAATACTTTTTAGAACCAAATAGAACATGTAGCACAAATTATCACCCAACCAGTAATTACTGGTAAAGCATAAGAACCTCCTACGCAACCCTAACCACCTTGGAAACTATTGCGCAGGGAACAAAAGACCTCAACTAGCAACACCTGTACTAGGAGAAAAGTAACCACCTAGGAATCACCAACATCTAGGGGTATAAGCATAGGAACATTACACATGATGCATTAACATTCAGCGGTGTAGGGAAGGAAAACACATGATGTATCCAAACACATTCAGAGGTGCGAGCACAAGAAAACACATGATGCAGAACCTACATTCAGCGGTGTATGCAAGGAAAGACACATGATGCTTCAGAACACATTCAGAGGTGCGAGCACAAGCAATTGCGCAAAACTTCACATGAGCCACAAACTGTGGCAGTCCCTGTGTCCCAAAGTCAGGGCAGGCTGTAATAAGCCAAAAGTACACCCAGCCTAAACGTAGCAACTGTCCACTAAGTGCTGGACAGTTGTTAAATATGGTGCACCACGTTGGAGCCAGGAGGGCTCAAGAACAAATGGGCAAGGAGCCTCTCAGGGGCTCACAAAGCAAAATGCGCAAATAGAGCTCCAGCGCTCTAAATCAATGAAAATGCCCCCCAGAGCCTCTCTCAGGGCTCTCACTCGATGTGGGCCATGAGCCTCGCTGGGCTCGGCAACAACTGCGGGTTCAAGAGCCTCTCAGAGCTCAAAGAACAAAGAATGGCCCCTCTCGTTGGAGTCCCTCGTGGACTCGAAGATAGATAATGCCCCCTGAAGCCCTCGGGCTTCACACAACAGTGCGCGCAAGATCGCGCTACGGGGGAGGGGCGGACACCGGCAATGTGTCCCGGCGCCCCTCTCCCCTTGCAGGCACTCACCGGGTCTTTGGGTGGCAGGACGGCTCCAGCGGCTCGGCTGGGACCGCAGGCGGGCTCCCCTCCACTCGGGAGCCTCGAGGACGGAGCCGGCTGCTCCTCTCGCCTCCCGCCTGGCCTTGTCTCGCTCTCCCCTCCGCCTAACTTCCGCCGGGGCCGCCAATGGCAGCGCGGCCCTGGGGGTCAGGAGGCGGGACTTCCGGGTCGCTCTAGGCAGCGGCCCGGCAACAGCTTCCACTCCCCCTCGGCTGCGGCGGTGATCACGGGCAATGCCGGGTGGGCACCGGCTTCAATCAATAAAATCTCCACGGGGCAATGCCGGGTGGCACCGGCCTTCAAATTAAAAATAAAGCGAGGTGGCACTCGCTATGCGCCGCGAATCTGCCGATCAGGCGGCCAAATGCCGGGTGGGCACCGGCTGTGCACAACAGCGCTCCCCAGCGCTAGGACCAACAGTAAAGCGCTCTCAAGCGCAAAAGGCAAACAAAGCGCTTCCAGGCGCTCCAGGGAAAGTCCAACGTGCTCCCAGGCGCTGGGAGCACAAGCACAGCGCTCCCAGGTTCCCTCAGCAGGACAGAGTTCCATCAAAGCCCTAAGGTAGGCAGGGGGGCAAGGCTGGGCCAGGGGCCAGCTCACTGGCCCTCCAGGCAGGGAGGCAGTCCAAGTGGCGGTTCCTCCTGGCCCCAGCAGCAGCAGCAGCAGCCCCCTCAAGATCCTAGAAGAGAACAATTTCAGTGGGGACACAGCCCCATTTTTATACACTGATATCCTTTGTCTGTAGGTGCAGGGTGGGGGAGAAACCAGTCGCAACTGGTTCTGGAGCACTCTTGATGGCCCAACCACCCATTTCATTCACTGGGGAGGCTAGGGTCGTTAGACACACCACAGGGGGGCGGAGCCAGCATTGTGTGGGGAAAACCCAGCCCATCCAGGACACAGGTACACTCCTCCCACACATCACTCATGCTAAACTCCCACTCACCACCGGGCAGACCCATCCAGACTTCCTGAAGCATGGCATGCCAGCCAGCTCCAGCCAATCACGCTCCAGCACCCTCACTGCACACATATCTCAATGTCCAGAAGTAGCACTTCCCAACTAGACACACACATGCCGCAGACACCATCTTGCAGCATTCACTCTCACGAGTTTACACATACCAAACTCGAGCCTGCACTCCCCCCTTGCATCAAGAGCTACCAGGGACACACACATTCCCCATGCATTCCTATGGGAGGGCAGGCCAGCCATACTACACGCACGCACTTTCACTCTGGGACCCAGGGAAAGAGTGCGCCAAGCCAGAAATCATGAACACCAGGTCGCCATCGAAAGCAAAAAGTTCAGGGGTGAACCAGCCATAAAGGCCCGGGTCCAACACAAACCCCTTCCAGCCAAAACCCAGGGTAGACCGATCACCACCGTGATGGGCTTCCCTGCTTTGGGCGAAAGAACACGGACACAGGCCCGCCACTGCCGGGACACCGTCCTGTTCCACGCCACTGTGAACCCCTGGGATTCCTTCTCAAACCACCATCTGGAACAACTGGGCTACCCCACTGGTACTCCTCAGCTGTCGCGGCCAGGACCAGGCCCTGGGCCACCCAGGTGCCACTGGTTCCTGCCTACTCACAGAGCGTGGGGTAGTAACCCCTGGCACATAGTAGCCACTCTCCACTCTTCCTGTCTGCAAGACAGGGCCAGACTGCCACTGGTTCTCCAGCCTAGGGTCTACAACCTCAGGCGGACCAGGAGTCTCAGGGAAGGCTCTCCTCCCCCTACCTCTTCGTCTAGGGTTCCTCCACCTCCTGCGAGGGGTACACCTAGAACGCCATTCCAACCCAGGGTTTAACCCCTCAGGTTGCGCCGGGGTCAGAGGCGGGCTCTCCCACCCTCTGCACCCCCTTCCAGAGTTCTGCACCCCCCAACTGGAGAGGTACCCCTGGAAGAAGCACTGGCTAGGACTCTGGTTACAGAAGTCCCACCCTTCAGGTCAGGCCGATCCTGAACCTGGCCTCCCAACCTTCGGTCTAAACCCCTAGGTGGGATAATTGCCTGGCACTCCAGGACTTCTGGGGACTCACTCACCATCCCCCTGAGGCTAACACATGACTCATGTGCTGTGTGACTGTCTGTCTGGCGCAGATCTCCCGACCCCTGTCCACCTGACAGTGCGGGCAGATCCCCCAGAACAGAAGTGGTGTCACCATGGTCACAAAACGGGAACTTCGCCCAACTGGGTAGTCCCTGACCCACTGGTTCTCCCACTGGGGAACTCCCCCAATCACTCCTCACTTCGGATTTCCGTGCCCCCCCAACTGGAGTGGCACTGCCGGACACTAGAACCACTGGAAACTATTTAAAGATACTCCAGGTTCTCTAGACACTAGGGGATCACCCTCAAGGGGTCTAACAGGACAGCCTAAATCCCTAACCTGGTGTTCCCTCAAGAAACCATCCAGGTTCTGAGACTGGGTTTTGGGCACCTGGGAACACTCAGTCCCCCACTCACTCTTACTCCACTGAGACAAGACGTGAGCCCCTTCACCCCTCTCGCTACACTGGGACCTAGCTGGGCTACTCTGAGCCTCTTCCACCACACTGGTCTGGAAGATACCTAACCCACAACTCTCGGGTTCACTCACCCATGACGTGTCAGAACCACTGGCACCTTCCCAGCGGTCTGCTTCCTTTGCCATGTCCCAAGGACACACGTAGTCACCTCTCGACAGGTGTTTGCGCAACTCTGGCACAAAACAATTGAGCAACTGCTCTCTGATAACAAGGTTGAGTAGTCCATCAAAATCAGGTTCCCCATGAACCTCTAACCAATCAAGCAGGGCATCATGACAATCATCCACATAATCCGCCCAATCCTGGTGAGGCAGTCTCCTACTGCTCCTGAACTTCAACCTGTATGTGTCCTCTCGGGAACAAGGTACCACTCTTTGGAAACGGGGCATGGCACTTCCCGCACCAAACTCTCTCTTGCTGCCACCACTGGATCCAACCCTCCCTGGGGAATCCAGAAAACTATGACTGCGGTCAGGGGATAACCTACTCTCTAGGGCTATCTTCTCCCTGGCCAAGGCCCTCTCAGCCTCTGCAGTCCGCTCATTCACACCCAGCTTCGCCATCTCTCTGGCATGCTCTAACCTGAGTTTCTCCATGGCCAACTGGTGCTCCCTCTCTTCTCTCCTATCCACCCACTCCTCTGGGGACAGGGAAAGGGATGGGGTGCTACATCTGACACTGGACCCAGCAAGGGACTCCCTATCTAGGGGGTCCTCACCATCTGCTGATGCCCATTCACTGTCAAACTCACTCTCCACATCAGACTCTTCCGGGCTCTCCTCAGACCCACCACCCTCATGGTGTGCGGTCCGGGCCCTCTCCCTCTCACTGTGCTCACGCTCCCAGTCACTCTTCTGCCACAGGATCATGTTATCCCTAAGCTTGGACTGGGTGTCTGACTCACTTACTGGGATGTCTCTCTCCTTACATAACCGTACCAACTCATGCATACTGTACTTAAACAGACCACAGAGGTTAAAAGGAGATTCCATCTTGACAGGATGCTCACAGACACGTGCAACACAGGGGACTTAACTGTCAGAGCTGAAACAAGAGCACACGGTTCAAAGTATTTCATCAAGCTCCCTACTAAAGAGAACTCACACTAATCTGTCCAGGCAACACACCATTCATCCACGCACAACCCCCCCTCGGACCGGTAAGGCAGTTTTTACCACCCCTGATTTCTCAACCTGACCACACGTGACACAGGTACCAAACTCTGGGAGCAGGGCAGGGGACAAATGTACTGGACACTCTTTGGAAAAAGAAATACTAGAACTTCAAAGGACAATAATCCCCGACATGTAATTATCTAAAATGCAGAGCTTTGTAGTGTGGCCTGTTGCCACTGCAGTACAACGCAAACACAAATCCGGATCCCACCGCTGCCACCAATGTTAGAAACGGGACCCTGGCCGGCCAAGACTCGCGTCGAGGTCAGTCAGGGATCACCATTTCTAAAGTCAGGGCAAGGGAGTCACACACCAAGATAACCCTTACTCCCCCTCTAGGTAACGTGGCGCGAGCAGCAAGGCTAAACTTGGAGGCTATGTAGGTTAAGTGTTTGCGCGCGCACCCAGCAACAACACCCAAGGCCCACCACAAAGGAAACTCCACACAAGGTTATATAAAAATAGCCTTTGTATTATATCAAAAACACATTAGATAACACATACATATTGTTACACTATGCCAACAGGCACGGGCAGAATTTACAGGGGGGATATTTACAAGATAGGGCCACCTGGACCACTGTCAGGAATCATCACTTTTTAGGAATAGTAATTAGCACATAGAATACTTTTTAGAACCAAATAGAACATGTAGCACAAATTATCACACAACCAGTAATTACTGGTAAAGCATAAGAACCTCCTACGCAACCCTAACCACCTTGGAAACTATTGCGCAGGGAACAAAAGACCTCAACTAGCAACACCTGTACTAGGAGAAAAGTAACCACCTAGGAATCACCAACATCTAGGGGTATAAGCATAGGAACATTACACATGATGCATTAACATTCAGCGGTGTAGGGAAGGAAAACACATGATGTATCCAAACACATTCAGAGGTGCGAGCACAAGAAAACACATGATGCAGAACCTACATTCAGCGGTGTATGCAAGGAAAGACACATGATGCTTCAGAACACATTCAGAGGTGCGAGCACAAGCAATTGCGCAAAACTTCACATGAGCCACAAACTGTGGCAGTCCCTGTGTCCCAAAGTCAGGGCAGGCTGTAATAAGCCAAAAGTACACCCAGCCTAAACGTAGCAACTGTCCACTAAGTGCTGGACAGTTGTTAAATATGGTGCACCACGTTGGAGCCAGGAGGGCTCAAGAACAAATGGGCAAGGAGCCTCTCAGGGGCTCACAAAGCAAAATGCGCAAATAGAGCTCCTGCGCTCTAAATCAATGAAAATGCCCCCCAGAGCCTCTCTCAGGGCTCTCACTCGATGTGGGCCATGAGCCTCGCTGGGCTCGGCAACAACTGCGGGTTCAAGAGCCTCTCAGGGCTCAAAGAACAAAGAATGGCCCCTCTCGTTGGAGTCCCTCGTGGACTCGAAGATAGATAATGCCCCCTGAAGCCCTCGGGCTTCACACAACAGTGCGCGCAAGATCGCGCTACGGGGGAGGGGCGGACACCGGCAATGTGTCCCGGCGCCCCTCTCCCCTTGCAGGCACTCACCGGGTCTTTGGGTGGCAGGACGGCTCCAGCGGCTCGGCTGGGACCGCGGGCGGGCTCCCCTCCACTCGGGAGTCTCGAGGACGGAGCCGGCTGCTCCTCTCGCCTCCCGCCTGGCCTTGTCTCGCTCTCCCCTCCGCCTGATTTCCGCCGGGGCCGCCAATGGCAGCGCGGCCCTGGGGGTCAGGAGGCGGGACTTCCGGGTCGCTCTAGGCAGCGGCCCGGCAACAGCTTCCACTCCCCCTCGGCTGCGGCGGTGATCACGGGCAATGCCGGGTGGGCACCGGCTTCAATCAATAAAATCTCCACGGGGCAATGCCGGGTGGCACCGGCCTTCAAATTAAAAATAAAGCGAGGTGGCACTCGCTATGCGCCGCGAATCGGCCGATCAGGCGGCCAAATGCCGGGTGGGCACCGGCTGTGCACAACAGCGCTCCCCAGCGCTAGGACCAACAGTAAAGCGCTCTCAAGCGCAAAAGGCAAACAAAGCGCTTCCAGGCGCTCCAGGGAAAGTCCAACGTGCTCCCAGGCGCTGGGAGCACAAGCACAGCGCTCCCAGGTTCCCTCAGCAGGACAGAGTTCTAGCAAAGCCCTTAGGTAGGCAGGGGGGCAAGGCTGGGCCAGGGGCCAGCTCACTGGGCCTCCAGGCAGGGAGGCAGTCCAAGTGGCGGTTCCTCCTGGCCCCAGCAGCAGCAGCAGCAGCCCCCTCAAGATCCTAGAAGAGAACAATTTCAGTAGGGACACAGCCCCATTTTTATACACTGAAATCCTTTGTCTGTAGGTGCAGGGTGGGGGAGAAACCAGTCGCAACTGGTTCTGGAGCACTCTTGATGGCCCAACCACCCATTTCATTCACTGGGGAGGCTAGGGTCGTTAGACACACCACAGGGGGGCGGAGCCAGCATTGTGTGGGGAAAACCCAGCCCATCCAGGACACAGGTACACTCCTCCCACACATCACTCATGCTAAACTCCCACTCACCACCGGGCAGACCCATCCAGACTTCCTGGAGCCTGGCATGCCAGCCAGCTCCAGCCAATCACGCTCCAGCACCCTCACTGCACACATATCTCAATGTCCAGAAGTAGCACTTCCCAACTAGACACACACATGCCGCAGACACCATCTTGCAGCATTCACTCTCACAAGTTTACACATACCAAACTCGAGCCTGCACTCCCCACGCATCAGGAACTACCAGGGACACACACATTCCCCATGCATTCTTATGGGAGGGCAGGCCAGCCATACTACACGCATGCACTTTCACTCTGGGACCCAGGGAAAGAGTGCGCCAAGCCAGAAAGCATGAACACCAGGTCGCCATCAAAAGCAAAAAGTTCAGGGGTGAACCAGCCATAAAGGCCCGGGTCCAACAATATCGTTTTTGGGGGCAACATTAGACACTCGCATCACCCAAGCCTTTGTCTCAAAAGAAAGACAACTCAGGATTTGCAAGATGGCCCTCAACTTACGACAAAAGGAGTACGTTTCAGTACGAATGTACAAGTCATTCCTAGGGATCCTTTCATCCTGCATCCCTCTCATACCCAACTGCCGTCTCCGGATGAGACCTTTCCAGGAGGAACTCAGTCTACAATGGGTTCAAGTGTCAGGGTCATTCGACGACATGATCGTCATAACCTACAGTATGAAAAAGGCTTTTCTATGGAGGACTCGGAAAAAGAATCTGCAAATAGGGCATTCATTCCTAACAGAAATACCAAGTTACACCATCACCACCGACACTTCCCTGGAAGGATGGGGCACCCCTACAGGGAATGACCATCAATGGGAAATGGGATACACATCAAAAGAAGTGGCACATCAAGCTTCTAGAGTTGAGAGAAATTTTTCCGGCCCTGAAATCTTTTCGGACGGTGATACTCGGATCCACAGTTTTAATCAGAACAGACAACACAACAAGTATGCATTACTTGAACAAACAAGGGGGCACAAGATCGGCCCTTCTTTCTCAAGAGGCCCAGGAGATTTGGAGTTGGGCTCTAGATCACAGGATAAATCTGTCAGCAACGCACGTTCCAGGGATGTCCAATGTCCTCGCCGACTCTCTCAGCCGAGCGACAGCGACAAATAACGAATGGGAACTGCATCAGCCAACTCTGGGCAGAGTTTTTCAGAAGTGGGATCATCCCGACCTGGACTTATTTGTGACGAAGCAGAACGACAAATGCCCATACTTGTTGGGTTCCCCACAAGGATTCATGCGGAGAAGCACTTTCGATGAATTGGTCTCAAATATTTGCATACTCTTTTCCGCCGATTCCTTTGGTTCCCAGGGTCATCCGGAAAATGAAACAGCAGCCATGCCGCCTCATCCTCATCGCGCCAAGGTAGCCTCGCCAATTTTGGTTCACCGAGCTCCTACTTCTCCCGGAGTGCAATCCCATACAACTGCAAACACTACCAAATCTTCTAACAATGAAAGAGGGTCAAATTTGTCATCCGGACCCAGCTTCCTTGAAATTAGCAGCTTGGCTTCTCAACACGTTGAATTCCCCTATCTAAGAATCCCGGAAGATTGTAAAGAAGTTCTAGCCAACGCTCGAGCACCTGCTACTATTAAGACTTACAAACTTAAATAGAAAAGGTTTTGTGCCTGGTGTCTCGCGGCCAACTTACATCCACTCCATGCCAAACCAAAACAGATCTTACCATTCTTTCTTCAATTGGCTAAGTCTGGCTTGTCTCATTCCACTCTGAAAGTGTTTTTAGCGGCCAAGATGGCTCTAACTCTTTGTATTCCACTAGAATAATCCAGCAATTCCTCAAGGGCCTTGTTCGAATGTTCCCGCCTGTTCGGCGTTCACCTCCTTCCTGGTACTTGAATGTGGTACTCTCTCAGCTCAAGCGTCACCCCATTGAGCCTATTCATAAAGTGGATGTAAAATTCCTTTCCTAGAAGGTTTCTCTCCTTCTAGGTCTAACATCGGCACGTAGAGTCAATGACATTCAAGCATTCACTATCAAAGCTCCGTTTTTACAGTTCACTTCAAATTCAGTGGTGCTACGTACCAATCCAAGCTACATGCCTAAAGTTCCATCTGACTTTCACATTAATGAGCCGGTGCTTTTAAAGACATACTTTCCTAATCCACAAATGAGAGCAGAGAAGGCCTTGCATTCCCTGGACATCAAGAGATGTCTTAAATTTTACCTCCAACGAACTGCTACATTGCGAAAAACAGATCAGCTCTTTGTAGCATACGGAAGGATACGTCAAGGATACACTGTATCTAAGCAGGTGTCCTCAGCAATTAGTCTCTGTCACCAACAAGCAGGGAGACCATTGCAGTCATTGCCAAGAGCGCATTCTACGAGAGCGGTCTCCTCCTCAACAGCCCTCTTTGCTGGAGTGCCTCTTCATCATATCTGCAGAGCGGCAACCTGGACCAGCACGTATACCTTCCCAAGCACTATTGCTTGGATGCTGTCAGTGATGCAGATACTTCAGTGGGACGAGCAGTGCTTCGCAATCTTTTTAAATAAGGTGAGCCTCTGTTCTCCCTCCTCCTCTATGCTCTTCTAGATGCTTATGTTACTTGTAATATTGTTTGCAATGTACATTTGCATAGGAATGCAAAAAGGCGTCTATGAGCAGGATGGTGTGTACTGCTATTTAATCTGATTCAGGCATGTGAATCTATGAAAGACACCCCAATACTGGAGAAGAACAATAGTTACTTACCTGTAATCTGTGGTTCTCCAGTATTGGTGTCTTTCATAGATTCACATGCACCCGCCGACTTCCCCTCAGAGGCTCCTCAGGCGATATTATTACTTTCACTCCTGTGCGATAAAATCTGAGAGCCTGAGTCTCTGGGGAGAGCATTCTAGTGGGTTCTGGCGCCTGATTGGCTGTAGTTTGGTCTATACAAAATGACTAGGATAGTCATGAGTGTGGAAGTTTTTTTCATTGTAGCTTAGGGCTACTTTACTTCCTGGTTGGTTTTGCCAGGGGGTATGGCTTTCATATATACAAATTATTGCTTTTTTATGTACCGTGGGACGGGAAATGATTCAGGCATGTGAATATATGAAAGACACCAATACTGGAGAACCACAGATTACAGGTAAGTAACTATTATTCATATCATGCACCATCTTGTACGAACATTTCAAATACAGTCTTTTTTGTTTTTCTCCCATCATATCCTTACCAGTGCATTTATACACAGCAATTTAGTTGCCCAAGATCTTTCAGTGTAACTGAAGCGTACAAAGAATATTTATAGCCTGACCCCTTCTCCAAACCAATATTAAACATGTAGTGTCATATCTATAATTCAAAGTAATGCATATTTCAAGTCAAATCTAGTGACATAAAGGAAAACCCCAACTGTTCCCCCCACCCACTCTCCCACCCTAACCCCCTCCTGGTCAGTCGCACTGCGTTGTCGATGATAACAGGGAGTCACTCTGAGAGTGATCTCCCAAGGGTACATTTTACAGGGTAGATCATAGTATCTCTGTTCCACGGGCCGTACAGGCACGAATAAACTCACACTCTTCGCTTTACTGTGACGTGGCGTACTGTGTGGGAGCCAGGTCTAGTGTCTCCAGCTCAATCAGCATGGCCTCCGAGTTCAGGGAGATGTGTTGTTGGCTCTACTGTTGTACCCATTTAAACTCAAATCCCTCAATTTCCCCATTAACACACGTTGCTACATGTTTTTATGTTTGACTTGATAGCACAGCTGTCTGCCTAACTGTTGGAAAATGGCCCTCTCTGAAGGGTCACCGCAAAAACATTTTGCCTGCCCCCTCCTCCTTTTCTGACCTTCTTTTTGTTGGCTGTAGGACTCTATGCCCTTTACCACTGCTAACCAGTGCAAAAGTGCATGTGCTTTCACCTCTAAACATGGTACAATTGATTTATACATGTTTAGCATATTTGATTTACTTGTAAGTGCCTTGGGAAGTGGTATACCATATACACAGGTACTACACTTCAAATGCTACTATTGGACCTGTGGCACTAATTGTGCCACCCCCCCTAGCCTTTCAAACCTGTCTCAGCCCTTCCACTGCAGTGCCCGCGTGTACAGTTTACTGCCACATGGACTTGGCACTTAAAACTACTTGCCAGGCCTTAAACTCCCCTTTTATTACATGCAAGCCACCCCTAAGGTAGGCCCTAGGTAGCCCTAAGGGCAGGTACTATATAAGTAAAAGGTAGGACATGTACTTTTGTGCTTTGCATATCCTGGTAGTGACAAACAGCCTATTTCATTTTCCACTGCTGTGAGGCCTACTCCTCCCATAGGCCAGTATTAGGAATTTCTTAACACACAGTCAAGCTGTATTCCTGATCAGAGAGGAGTAGATTTTTCATGCTTCATATTCTTGGAATGGTAATGGCAAATCCTCCTTACTGGTGAAGTTAGATTTAATATTACTCTTTTAGAAATGGCACTTTTAGAAAGTGGACCTTTCTCCATGCTTATAACTCTATGTGCTTTTGACTTGGCATTTAAAACTACTTGCTAAG
Organism: Lissotriton vulgaris; assembly: GCF_964263255.1. Classification (NCBI taxonomy): domain Eukaryota; kingdom Metazoa; phylum Chordata; class Amphibia; order Caudata; family Salamandridae; genus Lissotriton; species Lissotriton vulgaris. Next base: position 1,641,055,658 of record NC_141691.1, read on the forward strand.
CCTGAAACTCCAATTTTATTATACATTAATTATCCCTAAGGTAGGCCGTAGTTAGCCATAAGGGCAGGGTCCTGTATAAATGGACAGTAGTACATGTCCTGGCATGCTTTGCATGTCCTGGTAGTGACAATCAGCCTATTTCATTTTTCACTAATGTGTGGCCTACTCCTCTCATACACGTTTAAGCTGTAATTCCTAATATGTTTGGATGCTAATGAAAAACATCCCCGCTAGTCAAGTTGGATTTAACATTACTATTTTAGGAATGCCACTTTTAGAAAGTACTATGCAACCAAATGATGGACGGAATGCTAAAAAATCATACATTCACCCCCAGTTAAGAGATCTGGGTTAAATACATCATTCTTTTGCTCACCATGCCACCCCAGTTTAGACCCAGCTATATGCAAATCAGTCCTGACCCTGTGCCTCATGGGAACAGTCCAGATAGAACTGCCAAGCCAGGTCCTCCCTGGACCAGAAACAAGCATCCTGGGACCGGTTTCTGGGTATTACCCTTCATCAGCCAGGCTAGCTTAAATCCAGTGGCACAATGAGCAAGGGACCAATGTCTGGGCATACCTATCCCACTTACGGTGAAAAGTGCTACGCAAACAAATGATGGACGAAATGCTGAATAAATCATACATTCACCCCCAGTCAAGAGATCTGGGTTAAACCAACCCTTCCTTTGCTCACCATTCCACCCCAGTTTAGACCCAGCAATATGCAAATCATTCTTGACCCTGTGCCTCATGGGAAAACTCCAGACCGAACTGCCAAGCCAGGTCCTCCCCTGACTGGAAGCAAGCATCCTCGGACCAGTTTCTGGGTATTACTCTTCATCAGACAGGCTAGCTTGAATCCAGTGGCACAGGGAGCTAAAGACCCACGTCTGGGCATACCCATTCCACTTAGATGCCTGTTTCCAGTCTAGGGAGTGCCTGGCCTGGCAGTTTGGACTGGACTGTTCCCATGGGGAACAGGGTCGAAACTGATTTACTGATGGCTAGGTCTAAACTGGAATGGCATGGGAAGCAAAAGACATATGGATTTAGACCCAGATCTCTGTGATGGGGTGAATGTATGACATTTTTAGCATTCGTTCCATCAATTGTTCTTTTCGCATTTGTCACCCGGAGTGGGACTGGTATGCCCAGACGTGGGTTTCATGCTTTCCATGCCAGTGGAGTAAAGCTAGCCTAGCTGATGAGGGGTAATGTCCCGAAACGGGTCCTAGGGTGCTAGTTTCCAGTCCAGGGAGAACGTGGCCTGGCAGTTCGGACTGGACTGCTCCCATGGGAAAAAGGGTCTAGACTGATTTGCATATGGCTGGGTCTAAACTGGAATGGTATGGGGAGAAAAAAACTAAGAATATAGGCCCAAATCTCTGTACTGGGGTGAATGTATGACATTGTTAAGCTTTCTGTCTATCAATTGATCTTTTTACTTTTAGTAAGTGGACATTTCTCTTTGCTTATTACTCTATGTGCTTTGCAGCCTGTCTCCAATACACGTTTGGGCTAGGTGATAACTACACTTTGTACATTCCCTCTAGAAAGCCACAAACACAGGAAGGTGAGGCGCATCAGAATTCTGAGCACTCATCTGCATTCATCTACATTCTGATAGGTCTTTTTAGGCAGGGAGAAGGAGAAGGGCAGACACTTACACTTCAATAGGTAGTGTCCTTTCCACGCCCAAAGCACTGATTTACCCCCCCACAGATAGCCTGGCAGACAGGACTGGGTTGAAAGGGATCCTTGTGCACTTCAAAGAGTTGTTGTGAAGTCACCATCTACATCAAAGGCACTTTTGGGTAAACATGTTGGGTCTCTGTCACCCGGAAATCAGTACACTACTGGACCTGGGAAGAACTCTGCTGGAGTAAAGTCTGCTGTACTGTAAGGATTGCCACTTTGCTTTGACTGACTGCCTCTGTGCTTTACTGATCTCCCCTGTTGCCTGCTGATCTCTGCCCTGCTGGGGACAAGGACTAGACCCATCTCACTTGAACCCAGAGCGACTCTAAGGGCTTGCTGGCTTTCCTCCTGTTTTCTAAAGTCTCAGGGACACAAACAAATTCCTGCAATCCTGCTGGTGCTGCTGAACTCTGCCATCTCTGAGTCCTACCCTTGCCTGAGGAGCCCCCTCCAGTCCTGGGCTTCAGAAGAGGGTTCTGCAGCTGATTTTTGAATAAAACGATGCACCGCCTGAACTTTGTGAGAAATTCCAGCACATTGCCCTTTGATGCCGACACAGAGGCTTGACGACAGTAGATCCAGAGTCTACGCTGCTCGACAATGATGCCCTGCACAGCTCGATGATGATGCATTGCATTCACTTCGATGGAGCACAACAATGACGCTGACGCCCTTTGTGGATCTGGACGATGGCCCTCTAGGCTCTCGACTTCGCCACTTGCTCCAGCCAAGGTATTTCCTAACTCTACCTGTCTGGGTCCTGTAGCCTGCCTGCACTTCATCGGGGTCAGCCTGAACTTTGGATTTGTGCCAGTCCCTCGTGACCTCAAGAAATCTTTTTTACCGCTAGTGACTTCTATTCACTACTTTTGCAATTATTCTTTAAAATGTCATATCTCGACTTCTACTGTTTAGATGTTTGTTGTTCTGGTCTTCTTTTACTCAGATAAATATTCTCTATTTTTCTAACCCAGGGATGAGTCTTTTTGTGATGTTTACATTGTACTGCTATATGTGTGTATCTAGCTTACCCTGACCAGGATTGTGGTCCCTACTTGGACAGGGTGCAAACCTCTGCCAACTAAAGACCCAATTGCTAACACTGACCTTCTGTTACCAATTCCTAAAACTATATTCATACTGTGCTTTTCTTCAATCTAGTGTAGATTTTCTCTGTTTGGTGTTTCATTCCTCCCTTTAGGAATTGATTCCTTTGGAATGCATGAGGGTCTATTGTGCAACTGAAAATTATACTCATTTTTCAAACTGTTTGTCACATACAATTATTTTATCATTGGTATGAATTCTATCCAGAAAACAATCGCTTTTTAAATCATTTTCCCCAGCATTGACAAATCCAACAGAGCTAGCTAAACAAGGATTTTGCCCACAAACAGCATTTGCAGCCGTTAGCATATTAAAGCAGTTTTAATGGCGTTGTAAATGCTTGTTAGATTTGTAGTCTTGCCACCTTCATTTCAGGCACTATTTTGCATTAATAACTGGTTAGTTGCCATTGACTCTGGGCTGTTATTAATAATAGAAAAAAGAGGGGAGTGGCTGCTCAGATTAGACAGACTATGAAATTGGATATCCTATGTTTACAAGAGTCACATATTACATGGAATGACAGAAAAATGTATGATGAGCTGGGGATGAAATTATTAGTATGTACTTCACAAGGCACAACAACCAAAGGAGTAGCAATTTTAATTAGAAAAGGGTTGGGGATCTTAATCAGGAAGAAGGCTGATCAATATGGTAGATGGGCAATAGTAGAACTAAAAATCGATAGTAAAATGTGGACTATTTGCTCAGTATATGCCCCAAATTCAGATGACCCAGAGATTCTAAACTTCTTAAATCTAGAATTAGCTAATTGGTCTCCATTACTAATATTCTGTGGGGATCTTAATCTTCATATAGATATAAAGAAGAATATACGTAACATCTCACATTATCAAGGGCTTAAAAAAAAATCTTTTAAATCTCTAAATACTCTATTAATGGATCATGGGCTGTTTGATGTTGCTTTTGAAAAGAATCTCTTGATACCCGGATTCACATATTTCTCTTTTCCCCACAAAAAATCTGTACGCCTTGACTACTTTCTTATTAAAAAAATACTATTGTGTGACACTAAATTTGAGATCTATCCGCGAATAATCTCGGATCACAACCCGATTCTAATTGAAATTAAAAATAATTTAATGACTCCCCAGGTTAGGACATGGACCTTTGACAGAAAATTGTTAGTTGATACTGAATATGTAGATATTATGATTAAATGGGTAAAAGAATTTTTTGATATAAACAGAGGAACGTCCTCAATCCTCAATCCAAAATGTTTGGGATGCATTTAAGGCGGGGATCAGAGGGGAATCATTATCATATGTTATTAAAAAACAAAAGATAGTACGAGAAAGGGTAAATCAAGGCTTTAAAAATGTATTATTGTGGGAAAAAAATTATCAACTGCAATTATTCAAAATCTTCCAACTGCAGATATTGAAACAAATCTAGCAATCCATAAAGCTGCTTTATATGAATCTTTTGCTTCAAAATTGGCAGGGATAATAGCGACCCATAGATCCCAATTGTATGAGATGGCTGAGAATGCAGGGAAAATTTTGGCTAAAAGAACTAGACAAAAAGAAGTTTATAATACAATTGATTCAATCAAAGATGAAGCGGGACATATACATAATAATCCTGAAGAAATTCTAGAAACCTTTCGACAATTTTATCAAAAACTATATACGTATAATGATGACTCTTATTCTTCGCAAGATTGTATGAACTTCGCTAGAGCTAATACTCTACCACTTCTATCTAATGATCAAATGTTAGCTCTAGAGGCTGAAATCTCTTGGGAAGAAATTGAAAAAGCATTAAATTCCTTAGCATTAGGAAAAGCCATTGGACCCGATGGCATCCCATTGGAATTTTATAGGGTTTTTAGAAATGTCATAAGACAAGATATACTTATCACTTTCCTAGAAGCACAGAGAGGTTCCCCACCGGACTCCTGGGCCCAGTCGTTGATAATGACATTTCTTAAAAAAGATAAAGATCCACTAAATCCGGCGTCATATAGACCGATATCTCTAATTAATACAGACAGTAAGATATATTCAAAAATATTAGCAACACGATTGTCAAAAATAATTGCAACAATTGTATCCCGGTGGCAACACGGGTTTATTCCAAATAGGGATACAGCAGATCATGTACGGAGGGTAGTGGCTATTATGGACTGGGCTGAGGGAACTGAGACATCAATAGGGATTACCCTATTGGATGCCGAAAAAGCATTCGATAGGGTGACTTGGCCCTATCTCTGGGATTTGCTAATAATAAAGGGCTTTGGTCCGAGAATCATAACTGCTTTCAAAACTTTATATAAAAATCCAACGTCATCAGTTAAAATCGGGGCTATGAAATCAGATTTATTTCCTATTCAACGTGGAACACGTCAAGGCTGCCCATCCTCCCCACTCCTCTTTGCTATCTACATTGATATCTTTCTTAATCAACTAAATCAAGATGAATATATTGCTCCAGTGACAGTGGGGAGTATAAATTATAGAGCCCTAGCATACGCAGATGATTTAGTCGTGGTTACTACGGATATAGAGAGGACGTTTCCTAGAATTGAAGATCTGGCAAATAATTTCGGCTCCTTTTCAGGTTACAAATTAAATTTATCTAAGACGCAAGTAATTTATGTCGGTCAAGACTCTCCTCCTATTGCCAATATAGTCCGGGAAGCAACATACTTGGGGATTAAATTAACTACTCCTATAACAAAAATTCCAGACCTAAATTTTGCCCCGGTTTTGAGTAAAGCGAACTCAACATTGGAAAGAATAGACCATTTGCATCTATCCCTATACGGCAGAAATAATGTATTAAAAATGCTAATTTTGCCAAAATTCATATATTTATTTAGAACAATTCCTTTGGAATTCCCGCTGGAGTATTTTAAACAACTTGAAAGAATGTCAGGAAGATTCTTATGGGGGTACAAGGGTATTAGAAGGGCATATAAAAAAATGATACTGCCAAGGGATAGAGGGGGATGGTCTGTTCCGCATTTGTTATTTTATTATCTTGCTACGATACTTCCGTGTATTGCACCATTAATTGTGGGCAAAAAAACTCCCATTTCAAAGGCACACTCTCCCTCGATCTATGAATTAGTTCTAGGCCAGGATTCTAATAATCAATTTCTAAGAATAATAGAACCGAGCTACTACAAAAAAACAAAATTTAAGATCATATTAGCAGCTTTTAAAGCATGGAGAATCATTAAAAAATTGGTGGGGATCTCAAAGGTTATAAGATATACCCCCCTAGATTCTCCACACTGCTTTCCCCCCATTTTTAGAGACGCAGTGATGAAAAGGTGGAATAACAGCGGTATATATTTTTTGAGTGATTTATATCCGACTAATGCAAATATTCTAATATCCTTTTCCGATTTACAACAGAAATTTAAAATTCCTTCACAAGATTACTTTAAATATTTACAGGTATCTAGTTTTCTAAACTCTTTAATGCTTAATAAGTATCAAGACTTAAAACCGATCTTGTTGATAGAAAGTCAGTATGTTAAAAGAAAAATAGGATACTATTATAAACTTTTTATGACTTTTCTATCTGATGATCTTTCTGGGATTCAACATAAATGGGAAGAAAAGCTGAATGTAGATAATCTGATGTTGGAGGAATCAATTATAATGGCTAATAATATTTTGATTACAGGACGATCAAGAACTCAGCATTATATGGCAATGTTTAACCTTTATCACACACCGGAAAAAATTATGAAATGGGGGGGCACGGCAGGTATAATGTGCAACCGATGTATGCATATTGGAGCAGACTCAATACATATGTTTTTCTCATGCATCAAATTACATGGGCTTATTCAGCATTTACAATTTTATATTGAAAGAATTACAGGAAAATTGATAATTCTTACACCAGAATTGATTTTATTTGGACTTTCATCAGATACATTAATATTGGAACAACAACATTTGATTTTCATTATGTTAGCTGAATATCGAGCATGTATAACTCAGGAATAGATTTTTTTTTTTTTAATATATTTTTATTGCAGAGTTAGAAGCCACAGAATACAAGTAGTCAGCCAGTGCACCCGTGACCTCCCCCCGGTCAATAATAGAACACAGATCGTACACAGCCATTCAGCCCGCATCCCGGAGGCCGGGCGGCATGATACTCCACTCCATAGGAAAACATCACTGTGCACGTCCCATAGGGACCATGGTTGATATGTCGTTTTACGTATCTGCTTTTACCCCCCCCACCCTCAACAACACTCCGTCAGCCATCCCAGTGGTTATCGGTGGTACCGCCCATGTCGGGTCCTTCCCCGAACACTGTAGGTCTATCATGCCTGGCCGTACCCCCCAGCCATTCCTCACTCCGCACAGTACTCCACCATCCTATTAGATTCAAGGTGCCCTATTGGGTCCATCTATTTGGCTTCCGGCCCACCCCAAACTTCCATTAACCCACCCCCCCGAAACCCCCCCCCCTGGCAACTGCGAAAGGTATATGCCTCGTTCCGACATGTTGGATGGTTCCACTACAGTGCGGATTATGATTCTGTTGTGTTCGCCCCGCAGTGTCCGCTGGCCTAATTCCCACCGTCCTCATCCTCCACCAAGGAATCACGCAAGGCCTGCACCACTAACTCCCATGCACGCGCCGCATCCAAAGCCTTCTCATTCCCATTCTTGACAGCCTGCTTCATCCGGAGCACACTCTCGCAGTCTGACCACCGCAGCAATTCATTCTTCCATCTACGCAGTGAGGGTCCCCCCCTGGACTTCCAATGCCACGATATTTCCCTTTGCGCCAGTATCAGACCCAGATCAATAAATTTGCTCGTCACCTTGGTGTGTTTGGTGTGCGGGAACCAGAGCAACAGGCATGCCGCCATATCGAAGTCCACCTCCCTATCAGTCACTTCGTTTAGGAGGTCCCCACCTCTGCCCAATAGGCCTCCAAGTGCGAGAACCCCCAGAACAAATGGTCCATGTCCGCTCCCGGAGACGAGCACCGTGGGCATCGGGCATCCGGTACCTGAAAGTGCCGCTGTATTTTCTCAGGGGTTAAGTAGGCCCTATGAAGCACGTAGAAATGCACTTGCTGGAAGCGCGCATTTCTCGTGCCTTTCCACGTGCGCCACAAGATGTGGCCCCATGCCGTGTCCGGTATGGGCCGGCCCACACTCTCCTCCCATTTAGTCTTGAGCCTCTGGAGCGGTTCCAGTCCCTCATTTAGCATCCTATTATGGAGGCACGTCACAGCCTTGAACGTACCCGCCGCCATTACCACATACTGGCACGCCATAGTCGTTATCGGTTCCATGAGCCCCCCTTTCCAGTGCTTCTGTATAGCAGCCACCACTGCCGCGTGCAGAAGGAACCCCCCGTCGGGCAGCCCAAACTGTTCCCGGAGCGCATCGAACGGTGCTAAGGCCCCATCTATATAAAGGTCGCCCACTACCGGCAGGCCCGCCTCCTCCCAGTCCAGCAATGGGGACCAATCTCCCCCATGCGGCAAGGCCGTCAGCATACCGATCGGGATCTTCGGTGCATAAGGCCGCGTCGCCTTCGCTCTCCGAAGGCTCCTCTGCCAGCACAACCGGAGCGTCCGTTCCTCCATAGTGAGGCCCCGCAACTCGAGCCTCTGTTGCATGATAATATAGGATAGCACATGGCGTGGTATCCCCCGGTTCCGGGCCTCCTCTGGACCCCTGAACACCCTAGCCACGTTCTGTGTGAGGACCTGCAACTGCGCCGCTAAATAATACAGCTCAAAATCGGGCACAGCCATGCCCCCCTCTATCTTGGGGCGAAGTAGCGTGCTCAGCGCCACTCTACGGCGACCATGCCCCCATAGGAAGCCAATGATCATTGTCCTCAGGTCTTTGAAGATCCCCTGAGGGATCCAGACAGGCAACGTCCGGAAGTAGTAGAGAAAGCGGGGGAGCGCCACCATTTTTAAAAGCGCGATCCTACCCAGAACCGTCAGCGGGAGGGTCGACCAGAAGGACAAGCTGCCCCTCAGTGCCCGAACACATCGACCAATGTTGCCCTCCAATAGGTCCGCAGTCGCGTGGTAGATGCGGACTCCTAGATAGGTGAAACAAGATGGCTCCCAGACCACACCCAGATCGCCACCAGGGTCGGGCGATCCCGCTCTAAGCGGAAACACACAAGTCTTTGCCCAATTGACCTTGAGGCCCGATAGCTGGCCAAACTCCGACAGCAGGTCCATCGCACCGTCCAGGGCCGGCGCCGTATTGTCGAGGTACAGGAGCAGGTCATCCGCATATAACGATATATAATGCCGCTGCTCACCGTTGGCTATCCCTGCGTACCTGTCGCCCGATCTCGCATGTACCGCCAAAGGTTCCATCGCCAGAGCAAACAATAGGGGGGATAGGGATCACCCCTGTCGCGTGCCCCTACCCACCGGGTATGCCGCCGACACCAAACCGCCCAAGCGCACCCTCGCCGTCGCCGAGGCATATAGGACCTTCGTCCACCGGCGGAACCCTTCTCCCATGCCAAACCTCTCTAACACTCCATCCAGAAAAGACCATTCTAAACTATCAAAAGCCTTCTCGATGTCCACGGACAGGACCGCCGGAGCTCCTTCCCCGTCCAAGATGGCGTCCATTATTCCCACCAAGCGGCGAATGTTCAGCGCAGTGCTCCTCGTGGGTATAAACCCGGCCTGATCCCTGTGCACCAAGCCCGTCATGTGTGGGGCCAGTCTAGTGGCTAGGATTCGGCTCAGAATCTTGTAATCCACCGTCAACATGGACAGCGGGCGATAGGACCGTACATCCGCCGCATCCCTGCCAGGCTTTAAGAGCGGTATATCCAAGGCCTCTCGCATGGACCCAGGCAGTTCCCCGGCCTCAAAAGCTTCCGTATACACCACCAGAAGCCTGGGGGCCAAGCTATCGACATATTGTTGGTAAAATTCAATTGGCAATCCGTCCACCCCGGGTGTTTTATTACGGGCCATGTGTTTAATGGCCACCCGTATTTCAGTGAGCGTGATCGGGCCACCCAGCTCCTTCGCGTCCTCTTCGTCCAGGACCGGTAGCTGCCTCTCCCCCAGGTAGTCCGCAATGTCCTGAACCTCCACTTCCAGCTGGCTCTGGTATAAACCCTCATAGTACACCCTGAAACATTCCAACACCGCTGCCTGGGTGTGCACCATCTCCCCCCGCGCAGTACTAATGCTGAGGACCGGGCAGCCCCTAAGTTCCGGGTTAGCTAATCTGGCCAGGAGTGTGCCCACCTTGTCCCGTTCCGCATGTGCTCTGACGATATACTGCCTGTAGTCGTAACACCTCAAACGTTCTGTCTCGGTGGCAACCACTTCCTTCGCTTCCAGTAACTGGGTCTGCAAGTCCGGCCTAGCCGGCCTGCGGTGCTCCAAGTCCCTCAAAGTCGCCTCCGCTTTCGTGAGCGCATTCAACACAGTCGTGCGAGCATTCGAAAACCTACCCAGACACACCCCTCTCACCACCACTTTCATTGCATCCCATTCCGTGGACCTACTCGTAGCCGTGCCCTCATTCACGCCGAAATAATTATCAATGCCTTGCCAGACCGCGTCTCTGAACACAGAATCCTCTAGCGTCTCCGGCCGAAGCCGCCATGTTGGTATCGCTGAGCGCTCCCGCTGCCACTGTATGTGCACCAATAGGGGGTTATGATCCGAGATGGTCCTAGCCAGGTACTCCGTATGAGAAATCAAGGTGGCTAGGGACCCTCCACAGAGCACCAAATCTATCCTGACATGCAGATCGTGGAGAGCAGAATAAAAGGAGTAATCCCTGGCGTTTCTGTGCTGCTCCCGCCAAACATCCAGCAACCCCCATCTATCCTGCCAGTCCTTCCTGTGCAAGGCCAACCTGCGTACCGGGGAGTCCACCAGGGGGGGATGGGACCTATCCAGAGACACATCCGTGATCGAATTAAAGTCCCCCCCTAACACTATCGGGCCCGCCAAGAAAGAGGCCAAGGACCCCGAGAGGCCATCAAAGTATCGAGCTTGATCAGTGTTCGGCGCATACACACAGCAGAGAACCACATCTCTTCCATACAACCTCCCCTCCACCGCCACGAACCGGCCATCAGGGTCCACCACTTGATTCAGCACTTGGAAGGGTATCCCCGCCCTCACCCAGATCAACACCCCCCTGGCATACGCTGAATAAGTGGTGCCAATTACCAGGCCCCGCCATCTTTTTTGCAATGCAGCGCACTCTTTTTTGGTGAGATGAGTCTCCTGTAGCATAGCGATCTGAACCCCCCTACGCACCAGGTATGCATGAACTTTGTGACGTTTCACTATAGTACGCAGCCCCCGGACATTCCACGTCAGGCATTTCAAATTAGGTAATGTCCCCATTCCAACATCGAACAGTCCGATTCAAGTAATAAAGGTTCATAACCCCCCCAATGCAGTTGCCCCCCCCAAACACACCCGGAACAGAAAAACTCCCCAAACCCCACTCCCCAGGACAGAGCACACAAACCCAATGGCCGCCCCCATCCAAACCTTGAACCAACTTCCCACACTCTTACCCTGTGGTCTCCACCACAGCAGGCCTTAAGGGCCCAAGGGGGGTGAGTCACCGCCGATCCCAGCTAGCGGAGCCCGCGTCCCGCGCTTCCATCCCCCACTAGGCACTCAGCCCCCATACCCAGCAACCCGCTCTTCACCAACAGGATACCACCCTACCATGAAGTCTCGATCAAGTCCCAAAACAGTCTCAGCCGCAAAATATTCCATCTGATGTTTGTGGGGTCACTATCGGCCCCTTCGAGCTTTCCGCCTCAGAGAGTTCTTCTCCCGTTCTGCTGCCTTCCCCGCCTGAGTCCGATTCTGCCAGTTCGCTAGTCTGTTGCGACCCCGTAATGGCCGCCGTCGCTGCGAGTGCATTCCTCTTCTCCGCCTCCATTTGAGCCTCTCGCTTCTCCCGCTGGCGCCTAGTGCGGGACCTGATGCGCTGCGATTGCCTAATCCGGGGCGGCTTAGGCTGATCTCGCCTACTTTTATGCGACCTGTCCGTCCCCGCTCTGTACGACTCCAGCCATTGCCAAACTTTGTCCGGAGTCTGAAAAAAGTGCGTAGTGCCATCCAGTATGATCCGCAGCTTGGCCGGGTAGAGCAGGGAATATTGGATGCCCTCCTCCCGGAGCTCCTTCTTCACCGCTAAGAACGATGCCCTGTTCTTCTGGACCGCTTGGGTGTAGTCCGGGAAAATTGTGACTTTACTGTTCTCCACCTCATATGGGCCCGACATCCTAGCCCGCTGGATGAGGAGATCCCGGTCCTTGTAGTGGAGGAGCCGCACCACCATCGGTCGGGGGGGGCGGCCAAGCCCCGGCGGGCGAGCAGGCACCCGGTGAGCTCGCTCCAGAGTGAAGAAAGGAGTAAGCCCCTCCGGCGCCACCACAGTGCGGAACCAGTTCTCCATATAGGCCACCGCATCTTCCCCCTCAATCCGTTCCGGCAGGCCTACGACCCGTACGTTGTTCCGTCTATTGCGGCCTTCGGCATCCTCCGCCCGCCGTTCCAGCGAGTCCAGCCGAGCCAAAATATCCGTGATCCTGTGTTCCGCCGTCACCACCGACGGCTTCAGGTCCAGCAACAGTTGGTCATGGTCCTTGACCCTGTCCGCCAGCTTCGCGTGGTCCGCTCGTAGGAGCCCCAGGCCCGTGGCCACTTGGGCGATATCTTGATGCAGCGCCTCCTTGGTCGAGGTGATCGCATCCAGTATGGCATCCAAACGTCGGTTCAGACGCTGCTCCTGGTCCAACTCCGGCGGAGGAATCTCGCCCATCCGAGTTGATGTCGCCGGGTCCCCCACAGCGCGCTCCTCGGCCATCGGCCCTCCGATCGCCGCCATTCCAGGGTGCTGCGTCACAGGCCCAAGTGCCCGTCTAGTGTCTGTGCTCGTGGTTCCGTGCCGGCTCCCCGGCACCGGGCAGTGTCCAGTGTCGCCGCCGATGCCCTCAGGAGCAATGACCAGCTTGGCGAGCCCTGTTCAGCCGACCCCCTCGGAAGCCTGAGGGGGAAGGAGAGATCTCGGGGCGGCGGCCAGCGAGGGTTCCCAAGGACTGGGCGGGACGGGTCAACGTCCTCTGGTCTTTGGGCACAGCACCGTTGATCCTAGTGCCCCGATCTATCTGTTGCAGGATCTCCTGCCAGTCAGCGACAACTCGGCTCAAAACTAAAGTCCGGGGCCGCCCGGCCTCATCGCCGCCATTTTCTTCTCACTCTCGGCAACACCTCGGCCGTCTCCTCAACTCGATCTCCTCAGGGCCAGCAGTCCCCCAGTGACTCGCCGATCGTGCCCGGCTGTCCCCTTACACTTCAGAGGGCAGGTGCGTCGCCTCCGGGTCGCCCAGGGTACCGAAAACAGGAGAATTAGCGGGATTCCGCGCGGAGCTGCGAGCTCACGCCGCCATCCCGATCGGCGTCCAAGCCACGCCCCAACTCAGGAATGGATTAACTCAATTCCACCATCGTTCTCTATGTGGAGAGCCCGTTTTTTAGCAAAGCTTAATTTTGAATCAGCTATATATGCAACTAAGGGAAGGAAGAAGAGACAAGTAGGGATGAAAATATGGGCTCCGGTACAACAATGGATTCAAGAGGAAATGACTTAAAAAAAAAAAGAAAAAAAAAAGTAGTATACGTATATATATATATTCATTTGTGTAAACTTTTAAAAAAAATTACAATGTTGTTGTGTTACGCTGATGTTTGTAACATGTAATTGTGTTAATTTCTGTGTGTTTGCAACCTGAAAATGAAAAAAAAAAAAAAAAAAAGACTCTGGGTTGAAGCTTAAATCCTGGATAAAAAAGGCCTTGTACCTACATGGCAGTAATTGACATATTACCAGTCTCTCAAGTCGTGTGAAGTCTCTTGCCTTGCCTTGAATGCACGCAGCTCTGAGGCGGGTTTGTTGGTCAAGGTTCTCTCTGTCTGTCTCCCCTCTTTTACAGGATGCTGGTGCAGCTAGAGCGTGGACATAATACTGAGAACCAGATCCAAATATCCCCATATCAGGTTTCACTGTGAACCTCTGCGTTTGCCCCCTTAGCTGAATCGAGACATGATGTTTCACCACAGGTGATGTTAGTTTGTACAACAGTTCCCCGAGATTTTGTAGAAATACTCGATCCAGGAATGTTTTTGTGCTGTTTGCATGTTGGCTGTTCAAAAAAATCCAAAACAAACTGTTCATTGACAAAAATCAAATGCGCCGTACCACAGAAGCATAGATGAAGAAATGTAAACTATGCAGTAAGTTATGTTATACTTGTGCATGATTTACGACAACATAAATTTCGCTTGTATGTCCTAGTGAATCACTCATAAATTATCCATGTAAAATAGACATGTGTAAGCTATCAAAATGCAAGGGTGATGCCTGTACAGTTTTCCAGTTGTGGGCATCAGTGAGTAACATAGATTATGTCTAAATGTTATCTCTGCTCAGTTAAAGCAAATTCCGAATTTCATCTCTTTTTTGCTGTTTTTACTGCATTTAACGAGCAAGGAGCACTTTCCTTCGCATACCCTGAAAAAAGTCTAATTTTACGTACGTCCTGCATTTGTGTTTGAGTTAGGGGCTCAGATGTTTGTACGAATTGTATGGCAAGTTGTTTGCGAATTACTAAAATAGTTGTTACTTCCTGGGTGTTACGGATTTTGCATTGTATTTCCCAGAGTCTGCGGACATCAACTTTATCATGCCAATTTAGATTTTATAAGTGTCACGCACCACCATCTTTTATACAGTGTGCGATCCTTTTGCACACTTTCACGGGTACATTACATGTTTGTTGTTTTGGTAGTGTATGCATACTTACATCAGGACTTTTTTCCAGGAACTCAAAATAAATGTTATGAATGGACCCCAAAATGTGGATATTTAATCTTTGTCTGAAAAATGCAAATTTTCAAAATAAAAATATATATTCATCACATATATTATTCATTTATACCGTTCACCTTTTCACATTATTCAACCCCTAAAATGAGCTTGCAGATGTGCTTTTTGATTTTCTGTACCAGAAATGCAGTTTCTGAGCTTGTGAGTTGCATTGAGGCTGCATTGAGTCTGCATCAATACATCAAGACATGGATGAGTTCTAATTTGGGGTGTGCATAACTGGCATTGTTTTTTCTAGCGTATTTACTCATAATTATGTGAGAAGCATAATCCATCATTTAGCTCTATTTTCTTAGTCCAAAATGCACCCTTGTGTCCAAAAGAGGCCAGAGGATTCATTTTGAGCTGAGAAAATAGCACTAAATGCTGCAGGACAATAAAAGCAATAGCCAGCAGCCGCTCACTGTTTCTTAGCTCATTGTTCCTGTGCTAGGATTTTTGCCCCAAATTACTCTTAACTACTCAAGCTTGGGTAAGCGCATAATTTTGGTAATTTCGTATCACAATAGTAATGCATGAATCCTAAAATTGCTCTGATAACTCCGGCGTATATGCAATTTTGCCCGGGCGTAGTTCTAATATAAATATATATTTTTTGTTTTACATAGTGTGAATTTGACCCGAAGGTATCTGAGCTCTTTTACAGGAGCACTAGTTGAGTTACAGATGGACACATTAATTTTGTTTGGCAAGGGGAGACTAAGTGATTTGGCCAGAATCACAGGATGTTGAGCGTCCCTGCCGAGACTCGAACCTGGTACCCTAGCTTCGAAGTCTACTGCTTTAGACATTAGGGCTTTCCAAAGCAGTATAGGCACCTCATAAATAGGGTATGAGTATTTTTACTTGGAGATTGCATAGGGACTAAGGCTCATTCCTGCAATTGATTGTAGGGAAATGCAGTGCACCTTCGGGCTGTCTTCAGAGTGAACACAGCTAGTGGGCCAAGAAATAACGGAGCCTGCAGCTGTTTGATTGGTTGAGAGCCTGCAGGGGAGTAACTGGTTGCACGAAATTTAAGATATTCCTAAAAGTTTTCTTTCAGTGTAGTTCGGCATCTGCATGCGCATTGCTTGCAGGGACACCCCAGCAATGAAAAGGGAGAAGGAATAGCTCCAAATCTAGGCAGGTATTGAGAAATAGATTGGCCAAATCCCCAGGGGCACCTGTGTACCCTTCTGCCTCTAAGATCTATGGAGTTGAGGGTTATGAAAAGGGGTTGGTGGGAATCCCAGCTCAAATTGCAAGGGAACCTACATGGCAGCGATAGGCGATGCACTCCGGTCCACCACTTGTTAGAGGCCCCAGGCCCAGAGAGGGAGAAAGGGAATGGGGGGGAGCTGTCCCTTTATCAAGAAGTGGATCCTTATCCAGAATAGGCCTGTAGCTAAGTACCAATGACAGGTTTCCCAACTAAGGATTCTAGGCACCTCCCCTTTTCAGTGGATTCTTAGAGAATGAACGAAGGAATACGTCCCTCACAACTGCTAAAATGTACCTTATTTGCCTTGCTACTTATAGTTTGGTATCTCTAGGGAAGGTGGGAGACACTGTTAGACTAGCACCCAAGGATAGAATTTTGTCTCTGTCCTCGAGTGACGACACCTTATCGTGTGCGAAAGTCACAAGAGTAAGAAGAAGTGATGCCTGATACAGGTTGTCTGATATGTTTACCAAATGTGTGACTTGGCAAGCCAATTTGGTTCATGAGCTTGTATATATATGAAGATGGTCATGTTTTCTTTGTAGCCAGCAGGATGGCTTATTACCCCATTTGTCTTTGCGAAAATAAAGACCAAAGAATGGCACCAACATGGCCTAGTATGAGTCTTTCTTGAGGAATAATATGGTGTATGTAAGTTTCCTCGAACCCAATAACCATGTAAGTAAGAAGTAATGTAAAGAGCAAAGATATATCTTTGGATGTTTACACAGTGAAGCATACGCATTATGTTGACCTGCAAACTAATTTTACATCTGTAGTTCAGGTTAATGCCTTACCAACATATCCCGCGTTGTGGAGGATGTCATTGCAGAAGGGAACTGATGCTTCAATAGTCCAGGCTCTGCCAGGTTGCATATTATGTAAGGAGGGGTCCTAGTACACAATATATTTAAAAACAGGGTGAAGTACTTAATGCAAGAAACATAACATAAACAAAAAGTCATACACTTAGAAGGAACAATGTTATTTAATCACAATGTGCCTGCGAGTTCAGTATATAACACAAAGAATGCATCATTTAGTCAGAAAAAACATTTGTGCCCCAATAAGTGTGGTAAGGGAGGGGTGTGTATGAATAATTTGCAGAACTTTGCCCCGCCACCTTACCCCAGTCCTGATGAAGACCCCCTTTAAGGTTATATGGATACCTAGCTTACATTTGGTGTCAAAACATCGACAACCTACCCACTTGCCAGCTTGCCCCACAACCAGAGGATTATCACATAGGCGCTTGGAGCATGGTTTTGTCTTAAACTCAAAGAACATTTGTTGTTTTCCTGCATCTGGCTCTGTGTTGAAGCCAGCGTTTATTGTTTATTGATCAGGGTCTCACGACTGGCACTAACCCTTCAACCCTTCGCAAACCTATGCACTTATTTCCACACACACCCCTCCCTTCCCACACTTATTGGGGCACAAATGTTTTTTCTGACTAAATGATGCATTCATTGTGTTATATACTGAACTCGCAGGCACATTGTGATTAAATACCAGTATTCCTTCTAAGTGTATGACTTTTTGTTTAAGTTATGTTTCTTGCATTAAGTACTTCACCGTGCTTTTAAATATACTGTGTACTGGGACCCCTCCTTACATGTACCGCAATACACTCAGGTCCCAGTGACTTATTTGGGTATACCCTCTCTCCCGTAACAGGTTGCATATTAACCTGTAGTGGTTACAGGAAGCAACTTGGAATGACCTAAGGAAAATAAACCTCTAAATGTACAATTATAGTGCCATTCAACCAGAGCACACTTAGGGTATTTTGGAGCTCCGTGTATGGCACATTGCTTTTAAATTAGAAAGGGCATATTCTGTGCTCACATAATTTACCTTCAGACCTCCGCCATGCATTCACTCATCCGCCAAGGGGTGATGGAGCCGATGTGGCTGCAGTGCTTTTGCACTTAACGCATGGCTGTGGCACAGCCTCTTCTGATGGATGGCCGTGCAGTGAAGATTTTGGACTCTCTTGCCTCTCCACTCTCCAGCCTGTTTCATAATTCTGTTTGTATCCTTTGTGGGTGCAGCACTATGTATATAGTGAGATCTTGATAGCTTATCCTCGCTTTATCAGTGCAAACAGCTGAGAAACATCTGTCTCTTTTCTGTTGGTTATTCACTCAAGAAAGTAACCTGAAAATATTGTTTCCTGTACGTTTGGAGCATGATTGGTGATTATTTTAATGACAAACTGATGAACCCATCTGCAGAGTTGTCAGGAAAAGGTCAGGTGATTTGCATTAATTAGAAACTCGGGGTGGGGGGAGAGGGTGGCTCGCGTGTGGTCATTTGGGATCCTTCCTGCTATTGATTCTCACACAGGTGAAGGAAAGAAATAATTAGACGTATACATCGCCTATTACTGGAGGCGATGGAACAAGGAATAATGCGTTTCATTAAAAAAGCAGGAAAAGGTAAGGGAAAGCTTTGATTATTTTTCAAACATGAACTGAGGTGCTTCCTTTGATGATCTTCTTGCCAGACATGAAGCCATTCATCTCTCTCCCAAGGCTTTTAAATAGTGTTCTTATGTGTCGCTCAAAACCTCCTAGCTACTGTTCTGTACATTGGTGTGTGCTGTGTGCAGTTGTGGCTTTGTTTTGTGACATTGCAGTATTTGTGTGCGGTGCAGGTGCTGCAGTACGAAGAGCTCACGAGAAGCCTGCGGGAAGAGCTGCAGCAAGAGCAGAGCCGCCACCAAGAGCAGCAGAGGCAGCTGGTCCAGCTCAAGCAGCAGGCGGCAGACACCGAGGCAGAGGTGGAGAACCTGAGGATGAGGCAGAGGAGCGATGCACAAATGGTGAACACAAACAGAGTTCAGTGATGTGTGAGGCGCGTGACATGTGATCCAACCAATCCTTCAGGCTCTGGAGTGCTAGGGGTGGCAACACCATCCGCATGATCTCATTCCTGTTGTTCTCCGAGGGCTATGCATTTAGAAGATACAAGTAACATACTTTGCTAGACTGGGGTGAGAGGGGTCACACTGCCAGCAGGTCAGCACTAGTTTTCCCCAAGAATTTTGGCAGATAGTGTTGACACTGCTGTGAATTTACTCATATGTAGAGGAGTTTTTAGCACCATTGTTGGTGCGACCAGTTCTTCCATCTCTGGACATACTTTTCTGGGTTATTTGCCTGTCTTCAGTTGAAAGTAGCTGTGATATTGCGAGTGCCTGAAGTGCCACTTTCCATTAATTTTAGATGAAGAATCTCTCTAAAGTATCCAAGTGTGAGTAGGTTTACTATTGACAACTTCATCTACTGAAATGATTTGGGAGACCCGGAGCATTCCGGCAGGCAGATGCTCCCCTAGCCCACTGTTTAATTGTGTGCATGGAGAGGAAAACGTTTGTTATATAATTCAAATCAATGTTTGCAATGATTAACATGTTGACCTTGGGACATTAAATAATTCTCCAGGTTGGATATTTGGTTTGCTGTTGCCTTTTTCGCATTTTGTTGTTATGAAGAACGAGAAACATTTATTTGAATAGAGCTTGACATGCTCCTGAAATTTTTTGATTCAAAAAAGTTACTGATTAATTCAACTACTATAAAAAATAGAGGTCTTGGACCATTTTTCTATATCGCAAGAAACCCAGGTCCAGTACCTTTTTGGGTCACCCCATTACTTTAATGGATTGGTGCAAAATTATGCACAAAGCCATGAATAACGCCTTATTAGCTAATCAGTGTGAAACCTGAGGAAAAATAGTTCAGCAGAAAGGACTAAAAAGCTGGTTATACTTTGTATTGTGTAAACAGCAGTTGCAAGTATGTCCTATTTCCTGTCTCTACAAGGAATCATTGTGATGTCACAAATCGACTGCTGTAACTTACTACAATAAGTGATGCTTTCTCATTACAATTAGTGATGGAAAAATTAGTCTGAAAATTTGAATGATGTTTTTTAAAGTAATTACAGATTCATTATTGTTATTTATATTTCTGTGTAGCTCCTAATACCACTTATTTTCAAATTATTTCCGCATTTGTCCAGCCTGTCCCACTCCTTTCTTTATGACGGTGAGTCTCACCCTGGAGGCAAGAATCTACCTTGTTACACCAGCAGATTTTTTTCTTTGCTCCACCCATGACTTCACAGGGGAATATATATATATATCTTTTTTGTCTTTCTCCATCTGATGACAGGCGACTTCTTCCTCAGGCTGCATGTTGGCAGCAGTGTTTCTGTGTCTTTGGTAAGTATTTCTTGCTATTGATCTTCCTTTGGCAAACTAATGGACCAGGTTAGTTGCCTTCAGGTGGTGTAGTCTTGTTTTGTCCCCTGGGCATCTCTTGGCTTTGAAAACTGCTGTATTTAGTGAGCATAGGTTCCATCTTTTCTCTTCCCCTTTTAGTTCCAGATGCAGCGCCCTCTTTCGCCGCACTAGGGGTGGGTGAGGGCAGATTTTGACAGCTGCTTCCCTTTCCCAGAGGCGTGGCAAGTGCTTTTTGAGCTGTGGCTTTGGCCAGTGTGTGGG